>NW_012111475.1:877078-879350 GCF_000951035.1 Colobus angolensis palliatus
TTTTTTTTAGTAGAGACGGGATTTCGCCGTGTTAGCCAGGATGGTCTCGATTTCCTGATCTCGTGATCTGCCCGCCTCGGTCACCCAAAGGTCTGGGATTACAGGCGTGAGCCACCGCACCCGGCCAGATTTTCCAGTTCTTAAAATAACAGTTGTGTTTACTTCCCAGTTCCTTCCATTTTCCATACTTGACTAACCTAGCAAATTAAATTACAATTAAATCGGCTTTCAGGACTGTATTTCGGAATCTTGTAATGGAAATGTTAATGGCATCAGCATTCGTTTAAGTTGGCTAAAGCCTCCTTTGCATGCTAAATGTGTGTTTGTCATCCTTCCATCTCATCCACCCATCCAAAAGTCATTATTAAATCTTTCCCCCTCTGGGATATACCAGGCAAATGTAAGACACAGCACTAGGTGGTAAGGAAACTGTGTTCTCTAACCTAATGATTGCCCCTTTGATGGTGGGTAGAGACCCAGATTGACGACTAGTGGTGGTTTGGGCTTAGAATGATTCATCTCCTTAAGAATCATCAGCCTTTCTTCTTTCCTTATTACCATCTCTCCATTTCTACTCTTACATTATTTTTTTCTTTCCTATTTATTGAATACAATGATATATTGTAAAAGCTGAAGAGAGGCAGTATTGAGCTGGAACCTTGACCCAGCTATTTTCTATGTGAGTGTTCTTGAGAATACTTACTGTATTAGTCCATTCTCACATTGCTATAAAGAAATACCTGAGACTGGGTAATTTACAAAGAAAAGAGGTTTAATCACCTCATGATTCTGTAGGCTGCATAGGAAGCATAGTGGCATCTGCTTCTGGGGAGGCCTAAGGAAACTTAAAATCATGGTGGAAGATGAAGGGGAAGCAGGCACATCTTACATGGCTGGAGCAGGAGCAAGATAGAGAGTGTTGAGGTGCTACACACTTTTAAACAACCCGATCTCGTGAGAACACACTATCACAAGAACAGCATCAACTGGATGGTGCTAAATCACTCGTGAGAACTGGCCCCATGATCGAATCACCTCCCACCAGGCCCCACCTCCAATACTGGGGATTAAAATTCAACATGAGATTTGGTGGGGACACAGATCCAAACCATATCATTTATCCTCTCTGATATTCAAGATCCTCACATATAAAATTGGGATAATAGTATCTAGGCATTTTAGGACTAGAGAAGATGTGAAAAATACCTGATGCTTGATGTTCTTTACTAACTGTTATTGCTGTTACTATTGTATAATCATTGTTTCCATTTTCTCAACAGCATGGAAGACTTTTTAGATAGTGCTCAGTGCTCGATGTTATGATAGAGTGAGGTAAAGTATGGGTATCATAGGAATGGAATTGGTAGTTATTAACTAGAGAATCATAGGTCAGACATCTCAAGGACCTCAGAGACCCAAGAATGCCCCATGCTACAGAGGAACTCATGAGAACTTTAAATAGGACAAATTTCCTTTAGTTGCCTACTTCGATATCTTCCTAGTAGTGATGGGCGTGCATGTTTCAATGTTCTTAGCTATTCAAATATGTGTACACTTTAAAGCTTTGTTTAAAGTTTTAAACAAAATGGACCCACTTAATATACTTAACATGTTTTCTAGTTTTGTGCTCACTTTACCAACATTGGCAGTGTTTTCCCAAAAGGGCAGAATTCAGTAACAGCTTTGTAGGTAATACTGCCAAGACAGATTTGAAATCACATGCTGAATAGCGTGGACTAGGTTAACAACCAAGGTTTTTCAAATGCACTATCACCCCAAACCTCATCATTTGGCTCTTTCTAGGGTACAGAAATCTTGCTACTACTTCTTACATTTCAGAAATCTTACACACATGCTGTGATAATCTTGTCCATCTCTGCCTTATTTTACCCTAAAAATTTTACCCATACCAATAAGAACTACTGAGAGGTAGGTATAGGTATAGGTATTTTACATGGATTTACTTGCACTACTTGAATTTCAGATTAGAATCACTTTTTAAAAATCTTTCAAAAATTGTTGGAGTAGTGTTTCTTGTCAGTGCTTACTTTATTATTATAATTCTGAAATTATTTCTACTATGAGAATTAATGAGAAAATATTTAATGAGCAGCAAAAGAATAAAAGAAATATTTGATTATATTTATTCTAGTGGGTTTTTTCTAGCTTCTATTGAAGACTATATAAATCTGAACAGTATGAGAAAACTATAGAACTACAGAAATACTATGTCAGGCCGGGTGCGGTGGCTCAAGCCTGTAATCCCAGCACT
>NW_012111475.1:879977-902064 GCF_000951035.1 Colobus angolensis palliatus
GTGGCACGATCTTGGCTCACGGCAACCTCCACCTCCTGGGTTCAAGCGATTCTCCTGCCTCAGCCTTCTGAGTAGCTGGGGTTACAGATGTGTGCCACCATGCCCGGCTAATTTTTGTATTTTTAGTAGAGATGGGGTTTCACCATGTTGGTCAGGCTGGTCTTGAACTCCTGACTTCGTGATCTGCCCACCTCGGCCTCCCAAAGTACTGGCATTACAGGTGTGAGCCACGGTGCCTGGCAGTTTTTTGTATTTTTAGTAGAAATGGGGTTTCACCATGTTAGCCAGGCTGGTCTTGAACTCCTGACCTCAGGTGATCTGCCCACCTCTGTCTCCCAAAGTGCTGGGATTACAGGCGTGAGTCACCGCGCCCAGTCGATAGCTCTACTTTATTATTATTATTATTATTATACTTTAAGTTCCAGGGTACATGTGCACAACGTGCAGGTTTGTTCCATATGTACACCTGTGCCATGTTGGTGTGCTGCACCCATCAACTCGTCATTTACATCAGGTATAACTCCCAGTGCAATCCCTCTCTACTCCCCGCTCCCCATAATAGGCCCCAGTGTGTGATGTTCCCCTTCCAGAGTCCAGGTGATCTCATTGTTCAGTTCCCACCCATGAGTGAGAACATGCAGTGTTTCGTCTTCTGTTTTTGCGATAGTTTGCTGAGAATGATGGTTTCCAGCTGCATCCATGTCCCTACAAAGGACACGA
Source organism: Colobus angolensis palliatus (assembly GCF_000951035.1). Taxonomy (NCBI): domain Eukaryota; kingdom Metazoa; phylum Chordata; class Mammalia; order Primates; family Cercopithecidae; genus Colobus; species Colobus angolensis. Next base: position 880,698 of record NW_012111475.1, read on the forward strand.
ACTCATCCTTTTTTATGGCTGCATAGTATTCCATGGTGTGTATGTGCCACATTTTCTTAATCCAGTTTGTCACTGATGGACATTTGGGTTGATTCCAAGTCTTTGCTATTGTGAATAGTGCCACAATGAACATATGTGTGCATGTGTCTTTATAGCAGCATGATTTATAATCCTTTGGGTATATACCCAGTAATGGGATGGCTGGATCATATGGTACTTCTAGTTCTAGATCCTTGAGGAATCGCCATACTGTTTTCCATAATGGTTGAACTAGTTTACAATCCCACCAACAGTGTAAAAGTGTTCCTATTTTTCCACATCCTCTCCAGCACCTGTTGAAATTGACAAATGGGATCTAATTAAACTAAAGAGCTTCTGCACAGCAAAAGAAACTACCATCGGAGTGAACAGGCAACCTCCAGAATGGGAGAAAATTTTTGCAATCTACTCATCGACAAAGGGCTAATATCCAGAACCTACAAAGAACTCAAACAAATTTACAAGAAAAAAACAAACAACCCCATCAAAAAGTGGGCAAGGGATATGAACAGACACTTCTCAAAAGAAGACATTCATACAGCCAACAGACACATGAAAAAATGCTCGTCATCACTGGCCATCAGAGAAATGCAAATCAAAACCACAATGAGATACCATCTCACACCAGTTAGAATGGCAATCAGCTCTACTTTTTATAGTGACAATATAGGTTATCTTGTGTGGAGGTTCCTATCAATCACCCTGTACAGGTAGCACCAGTGTATAACAATCTCTTGGCCAGTCAGCACTGGTGCTTCATGCTGCTTTCCTAAATTCTTTTTTTTTTTTGTCTTGAGACAGAGTCTTGCTCTGTTACCCAGGCTGGAGTGCAATGGTGCCATCTTGGCTCACTGCAACTGCCACCTCCCAGGTTCAAGTGATTCTCTTGCTTCAGCCTCCTGAGTAGCTAGGATTACAGATACGCACCACCATGCCTGGCTAATTTTTGTATTTTTAGTACAGATGGGGTTTCACCATGTTGGCCAGGCTGGTCTTGAACTGATTGACCTCAGGTGATCCACCAGCTCAGCCTTCCAAAGTACTGAGATTACAGGTGTGAGCCACCTCGCCTGGCCTGCTTTCCTAAATTTGAATTGCTTGCAAATCTGTTTTGTTTGCTCCATCATTGTCTTTCTATCATTAACATACTACTTATTTATTTTCAAAAGTATAAACTTATATGGAATTTCTGTAGGGGTTAAAGTAGACACTAGGTTACCAAGGCATAATTTCCCAAGACTTGGAGACCTGTGATCACTGGGAGGATTTTTGGATCTTCCTCTGAACTTAGCTATATTAAACATTGAAACAATCCTGCAAAATGCCTAGATGAGACAGGTTTAGAGGTAAGTTTTATCAGACCTTTTTGGAACAGATAAACCATAGAAGAATTAAACTGTTTCAGAGAAGAGATAAAGTGGGAAAGCTGTCCATCTCAGGTTTTGAGGTTAGTGTAATCTTGATACAAAACAGGGAAGGTCAGTATATATAAGAAAATGAAAGGCTAATCTTCTGAAAATGGATTTGAAACATCTAAATACAGTACTAGCAAATTGAATGTATCATTGTATTAAAAAACACAACATCAGGACCAAATAGTTTGTTTAAATTATTATATTGCAAAGATGGTTTCATATCAGAAAATACATCACTGATATCATCCAACATATTAATTTTTAAAATGGGAAGATCTTTTTATTTTCTTAATAGGTTCAGAAGAAAACATTAGATAAACTTTAATATTTAGTCTGATTAAATTTTTTTCACAAAGCTAGAAATAAAAAACTTTCTTAACCTAAAGTTAACCAAAACTTCCTTTAGTAGACATCACACTTAACAGTAAAACTATAGACCTTGGCTGGGCGCGGTGGCTCAAGTCTGTAATCCCAGCACTTTGGGAGGCCGAGACGGGCGGATCACGAGGTCAGGAGATCGAGACCATCCTGGCTAACACAGTGAAACCCTGTCTCTACTAAAAAATACAAAAAACTAGCCGGGCGACGTGGGGGCGCCTGTAGTCCCAGCTACTCGGGAGGCTGAGGCAGGAGAATGGTGTGAACCCGGGAGGCGGAGCTTGCAGTGAGCTGAGATCCGGCCACTGCACTCCAGCCCAGGCGACAAAGCGAGACTCCGTCTCAAAAAAAATAAATAAATAAAAGAAAAATAAAAGAGAGGACCAAGCTGTCTATATTTGAAGACTATGTAGATATCCATAGAAAATTCAAGAGAATCGCCGGGCGTGGTGGCTCACGCCTGTAATCTCAGCACTTTGGAAGGCTGAGGTGGGCAGATCACCTGAGGTCAGGAGTTCAAGACCAGCCTGACCAACATGGAGAAATCCCGTCTCTACTAAAAATACAAAATTAGGCGGGCATTGTGTTGCATGCCTTTAATCCCAGCTACTCAGGAGGCTGAGGCAGGAGAATCGCTTAAACCCGGGAGGCGAGGTTGCAGTGAGCCAAGACCACACCATTGCACTCCAGCCTCGGCAACAAGAGCAAAACACCATCTAAAAAAAAAAAAAGAAAATTCAAGAGAATCCACAAATTATTAGAGCTAATCATAACAGTTCTGCAAGGTTTCTGAGTTTCAGATCAACAACCTTTTGATTCAACCATACGAAATTATAATTTATGTAGGTCAAAATGGTCAAGTAAATATTTATTTGCAGTTTCATATGATTAAACCTAATACAAAAATCAATCACATTCCTTTCTACCAGCAATAATCATGTAGTAAATGTATACTTTTTTAAAGATTCTTTTCACAGTAGCCACAAAAAAACCATAAAGTATCCAGGAAATATCTAAACAAGAAATACATATCTTGGGGAGAAAACATAATCAAAAGACCTGAATAAACAGAGAGATACCATGTTCATGGATGGGAAGACTTCGTATAATAAAGAGGTAATTTTCCCCAAAAAAGTTTATAAATTCAATAAATGCCAATCAAAATTTCAAATGATTAAGGGTGAAGCTAGGGGGAAAAAATCCAGATGTATTGACAAGCTAAGTGTAAACTTCAAAACTTTTAGAAGAAACTGTTGGCAAGTACCTTCATTACCTTGGCATAAGAAAGGATTTCATAAACAAAAGATGAAATTATAAGATGCATCATATGAATGTATTAACTTTAAATCTTATGTATGACAAAAGATGCCTTAAACAAAAGACAAACTGCAGACAGAGGATATTTACAACACATCTGACTGCCAGAGGCCTTGTATTCAGAATATATAAAGAACTCTAATCATTTAATATAAAAAATACAAACAACCTAATCAAAAAATAGGCAAAGGTTAGTTGATCTCTTGGAATATGTAATGCCTATTATTTTGTTTCTGCCAGTATTAAATATGATGTTTCTATTGATAGCACCTTCAAAGCAGCTTAGTTCTTTTTTTTTTGAGACAGAGTCTTACTCTGTCTCCCAGGCTGGAGTGCAGTGGTGCAATCTTGGCTCACTGCAACCTCTGCCTGAGGTTGAGGCAGGAGAATTGGGTTCAAGCAATTCTCCTGCCTCAGCCTCCCAAGTAGCTGGGACTACAGGCACGTGCCACCATGCCCGACTAATTTTTTTTTGTATTTTTAGTAGAGATGGGGTTTCACCATGTTGGCCAGGCTGGTCTCGATCTCCTGACCTCATGATCTACCCGCATTGGCCTCCCAAAGTGCTGGGATTACAGGCGTGAGCCACCGCGCCCAGCTGCAGCTTAGTTCTTATTAGTTTTGACAAGTTCTTATGTGAGTGGTAGCTTTAGTGGTGATTATATGTTTTGTCAGCTCACAGTAGAGAAAAAATAGCCAATAGATACATGAAAAAATGTTCAATTTTACTTTAGTAATTTAGAAAATGTAAATTAAAAAAATTTTAAATTCTGAGAGTGGTCAATCAAATTTGACTAAGAGCCAGCTTTGTAATTCATCTCACAGCTCAGCCATGTAGCAGCAGTGCAACCTTGGAGAAGTTTCTTTACTTCTCTGAGCCTGTTTGTTTTGTTTAAAATGGGGTTAAAATTACTGCCTCATTAGATTGTTGAGAAAAATAAATGACATATATTAAGTTTTAGAACAGTGCCTGGATGTAGTAAGTGTTCAATAAATGATAGCTGATTTAATTATTTGTAATGCAACTTAATTATCAAAATACCAAAAAGTATCCAGACCCAGGCAAATTTTGTCTGACTGTATTTTTTTTTTTTTCTTGAGACAGAGTCTTGCCCTACTGCCCCTTGCTCTATTGCCCAAGCTGGAGGGCAGTGGTGCGATCTTGGCTCATTGCAACTTCTGCCTCCTGGGTTCAAGCAATTCTCCTATGTCAGCCTCCCAGGTAGCTGGACTACAGGCGCCCACCACCACTCCTGGCTAATTTTTGTATTTTTAGTAGAGACGGGGTTTCACCATGTTGTCCAGGCTGGTCTCAAACTCCTGACCTCAAGGGATCCATCCGCCTCGGCCTCCCAAAGTGCTGGGATTACAGGCATGAGCCACCATGCCCGGCCTGACTATATTCTACTTGGAGAAATCTGAAATAAATGGGGAGTAACTTACCTCTGAAAATGCCAGCTAGCTAGCTTCTTACTCAGAGCCCTCCCAGGTGGCATTACCTTGGTGAAGTCATAACTAGGGTCTAGACCTTATCTCTAAAGGCTCACAGCCTCAATTTTGTGAGAATAACACATTATGCCCAGTTTCTTGGGAACTGACTTATATGATCAACGTCATTGGAGTGAAGATTCATTTTCAGTGAGAAACAGAACTGTTAAGCCAACTAGTACTTGAGTTTGGTTGTTATTACATTCTCTCCCTGTAGCCGAGGTATGTGGAAAATCAATTTTGGTTTTCTGTGCAAGGAATCCCTGTGGAGGGAGTCTGCTGGATGGTTTTAGCGACTGTTGGTATCAGGCCCTTATATGGTATCAACAGGCTTGAGTAGTTGTATTTTTTAGTTGGGGGACTTGCTGTCTTTAGCTGAAGGAAGAACACTGCCTAACCATTGGTGAAAAGATGCTCCCCTCTTAACTGCTGACTTTCAATTTGTGGTCAGGCATAGGCTGGCAGTCCTCCACAGTCATGTTCTCTTTGGTTCTGTGAGGTTATATCTCAGTCACTTTGATTGGGTTTGGGGGGCCCCAGAACTCTGCTGTCATTCACACCTCAGGGTTTTAGTATTTTTAGCAGATGGACTATTGTGTCCACTGTATTTTTTTTTTTTTCTAATTTCAGCTTCGGAAGATAAAACCTTAATTGCTGTTTTGGAGACATTTTATATCATTGTCATGTGACAATTCCTTATTTCTTGAACCTGCTCAATGACATCATCACCTTAACAGTCCTGCTCCCACCTTCCCATTAAGGTGCAAATCATGTCTGGAACAATTCTATGGCATATTTTCTTTGTTGGCAGATTCATGTATGTTGGCTTCTTAGAATTAGTAATGCATTAAATGGTCCCATAGAGATCTATTGTTTGGTCTCTTGGAATGCATAATATGTATTATTTTGCTTCTGCCAATATTAGATAGGATGTTTCTTATTCATAGTTCCTTCAAAGCAATTTAGTTCTTTTTTTTTTGTTTTGTTTTGAGATGGGGTCTCACTTGCTCTGTCACCCAGGCTGCAGTGCAGTTGTACGATCTCAGCTCACTGCAGCCTCTGCCTCCTGGGCTCAATTGATCTTCCCACTTCAGCCTCCTGAGTAGCTGGGACTACAGGGTACATGCCACCATGCCCAGATAACTTTTTGTAGTTTTTATAGAGACAGGATTTCCCCATTTTACCCATGCTGGTCTCGAACTCCTGGACTCAAGCGATCCACCTGCCTCAGTCTCCCAAAATGCTGGGATTATAGACATGAGCCAATGCACCTGCCCCAGTTTAGTTCTTATTAGTTCTGTTAAGTTTCTGTGTAAATGGTAGGTATCGTGATGATACATATTTTGATAAGTTGATTGTAGCTAAATTAGGTGGTTTGATGAGACTGTTGTCCTGTCTTCAAACAAGCTATTCTTCATTTACCCTTGGCTATAGGCTGTTTGTGATCACTAACTTGAAAATAATAAACATTCAATGGTAGGCTGGTCTTGAGGAAAAAAAGACAAAAATAATTTAAAAATTTACTGAGAAATCAGGCTCACACAACACCTTGTTCATAAACTAAAGGTTATTATTCTAAAGGTTAGTTTAGAATAATTACTTTTCTTGTTACTCACATCTCTTAAAAACTTAATAAATTACATATATACCTTGTTTTATTATTGAATATTTGCTAAGGATATACTTCACTGATATAATAATTTCATGGGTATATACAGTGTTCAGCACATTTACCACGGGCAATGTAGGAGAGATGCTGGAAAAAATTATGAAGTCAGTGAGACTTATTTTTCGTGTTCTCATATCTTTTTTTTTTTCTTTTAAGTGACCTCTCTTGTTGGTGTCCATTACAACCTTAAGGCTCAGAACTCCCTTCTGTGGGATCTCAGGCAATGATTCATGCTTTTCCCTTCCTCTTCAGTTTCTTTCTGTCAACATTTACTTAGGCAGTATTATATGCCTGAACTCTGCTTTCCGTCTCCTGCTACAGTAAATTAACCTGCACTTAGTTATTGGTAGTTGATTGGCTTAGGGTGTTTCCCTTAAAATATTTGCCTTTAATAGGGACTTCGATGTCTTAATTCAAATGGTGAGACTTACTGGCACACCAGGAGGTTGATACTTTAAAATAGGGCAGAGGTAGCTAAGATTTGTGGGACTTAAACTGTAGTAAGTTCATTGCCTGGGTATGCACTGGCCTTCTTTTTGTGGTCAGCCTGTTTGATTCTTGTACAAGTTAGGGCCCAGTCCTCTCACCTCTTGTGCCTGCTCACTATAATTGAGTTCCCAGAAGTACATCTGCTTTATTCTTGTACAAGAGATGAGGGTTCATGCACAGTTCACGTCTTTGAAATGCCTTCTATGCCTTATTTGAAAGAGGGCCCCCTTTATATATTTGCCATGCAGTGCGTTCTCTTGGACCTGTAAGTATTCAACGGGCATACCCCCGTTGGAGAGTGAGCTAAGGCTGATTCTGCTTTCTTTAATTTGACTGCATTTTGTGATGCTGTGGGTTTGTTTTTGTTTTTTGTTTTTTGTTTTGGAGACAGAGTTTCGCTCTTGTTGCCCAGGTTGGAGTGCAATGGCGCGATCTCAGCTCACCACAACCATTGCCTCCCGGGTTCAAGCGGTTCTCCTGCCTCAGCCTCCCGAGTAGCTGGGATTATAGGCACCACCACGCCTGGCTAATTTTGTATTTTTAGTAGAGACAGGGTTTCTACATGTTGGTCAGGCTGGTCTCGAACTCGCGACCTCAGGTGATCTGCCCGCCTTGGCCTCCCAAAGTGCTGAGATTACAGGCATGAGCCACTGTGCCCGGCGATGCTATGTTTTTTGTTTGTTTGTTTTTTAAAAAACATCTAAATTGGACTTTTATTATCCTTGCACTGTGTTGCTATTAAACAGTTTTAAAAGATTTAATAGATAATATTAGAAAAACCCTCAAATTTGCTCTAAAAAGATAGTGTTTTTTTGTTTTTAATATAAAAGTATCCTCTATTTTCTTGTTTAAGAATAGCTTATTATGAACACCTTATTAGATGAAATTTTCTGGATAAAATCAAAACTAGAGACTCAGTTACTGTAAGATGCTGAAAACCAGCCTGACTTTGGGCCCTATGGAAGCAAAAATAACTGGCCTGGGGATGGGTAACAGGGCTGGCCAAGTCAGCCAGTATTTTGATTAGGTTTAACTACTTTCAGAGTATGTGGCTATCTCATTTGAGCCTCCTTCAGAACAGCTCTCTGCAGTGTAGGTATTAGTGCTCTCCAACTTTAGGCACTAAGAAACTGAGGCTTATAGTGCACCCTGTGAATTTAGAATGGTATGGAGGAGGAGTGCTTCACTATTCAGCTGATTCCCTTAACTGTTCTCTCTCTCTCTCTCTCACACACACACACACACACACACACACACTCACACACACTGTCTCTCTCTCTGTCTCTCTCTCCCTCCCCACCTTCCTCCCTCCCTCTCTTCTGACCCCCCCACCACCTCCACTGCCCATTTCAGAGAGGTTGGTTGGATATTGAGAGAGATTACCATTACACTGCAATAATGTTAGGAGCTGTTCCATGAGGGGAAGATCTCTTGAGAGTTGGCGAAAAGAGAGTGTGTCCACAAATTCACTTCTGTGGACAGTTTTTGGTAGTGGCCCCTGGGGAAGAAGACTAGAAATTACCTTGGCACCTTGGTTGATAAGAAATGTCAAATGATTGACACTTGACTGACTGAGGCTCTGCTGTATTGCCACTCTGCAGAGTACAGACTCTTCAGAGCCTGCATTTTGCAGTCATCGGCTTATGGAAAAGATGTGGGGAGGGGACTCTTTTTGTAATGGCTAGTGCTACTAGCTAGAATTCCTTAGGTAGTCTATATGCCATAAATTCCAGATTGCCTATCTCTAAACCTTACTTCCTAGGGAAAACATAGTAAACCATTTTAGCTCTGTGCTTATCTTCAGTCATCTTGCTGATGCCTCAATTTTTAAGATTACTGAAACACTGAATCTTCTCAGTGCCATGTCCTTTTTTTAAAATAGGTAATGTGACTTTTTTCCCCAAAAGGTACAAAGGTTGACCACTGAGTCTCCTTTCCATCTCCATCCCACAAAGCATGTGCTGTTACCAGTTTCTTGTTATCCTCTTATTTGCATGTGTGTATATGTATGCTTGCATGTATATTCATGATATACACATTGTTCTGCCCCTTTGCTTTTTTCACATACTGTATTTTGAGTTGTTGTACATATAGCCCTGCCTCTTTTTTCCTTTTTTAAAAATAACTGGTGGTTTCCACTTATGGCTGGTTTACAATTCATTTAACGTATTCGCTATTAAAGTGCATGAATGATGAATGATCTCTTTGTAGCTTCCAGTGTTCTCCTTCTGTATATATTTAACAAATACTCCTGTGTATTTGGCTCCTTTTCTTTGGATATTTGTCATCTTTTCTCTTGAAAGCAAGTACTTAAAAGTTGTCTTTTTTTTTTTTGAGATGGAGTCTCACTCTGTTGCCAGGCTTGAGTGCAGTGGTGTGATCTTGGCTCAAGTGATTCTTCTGCCTCAGCCTCCTGAGTAGCTGGGATGACAGGCGCGCGCCACTACGCCCAGCTAATTTTTGTATTTTTAGTAGAGATGGAGTTTCACCATGTTGGCCAGGATGGTCTCGATTTCTTGAACTCATGATCTGCCCACGTCAGCCTCCCAAAGTACTGGGATTACAGGCGTGAGCCACCGTGCCTAGCCTAAAAGTTGTCTTCATGCAAAATATGATGGGCCTCCTTCCTGACAGACATGCTTTGGTATGTTGCTGGAGAGGCACAGAGCTAAATGGACTGCTGTCGTTTAAGCAGCAGGACATCAGGAAGACGGGTTCCCATTTCTTAGAATGACCACCGAAATAACCGACACCAGCATCTAATCTTGAGGATCCATTTGTATATTCCAGTCAGATTTATTTTCTATTCACAGAAATTGTTCCTTTTCTTCTCTGCAGGCAGTTCCTAATGTATATGTGTCTTCCATACAAATGACCATGTGTGGAAAGCCTTCTTCAGCCATGTGGAGAAAGTGGGAGGAGGGAGATTCCCAATTTCACTGCTTGAGCTGCAGCTGGGAAAGCAAATCTTGGCGTCTCAAGTTGCAAGTTTGAAATAATTTTCTCAGAGAAAATACATTCGGTAGTTAACTGTTATAGTGGTAGCACTAGTATTCTATTACTCTACTATACATACATTATGGATTCAATAGGCTTTTTAAACTAGACCAAATGCTATTTTTCACATTGTTTCTATGATTGAAAACCAACCTGTTAGTTGGTGTTTGTGAATACTGTGCTGGATCTGTGGCCAGATTTTGCTTCGTAAAACCAATGTCATGTAGACTGGGGGTAACCTTTATGTGATTGGGGTCAGAAAAACAAAAATACTGTATTTTTTTTTTTTTTTTTTGAGACAGTCTCGCTGTCACCCAAGCTGGAGTGCAGTGGCCGGATCTCAGCTCACTGCAATCTCCGCCTCCCAGGTTCACGCCATTCTCCTGCCTCAGCCTCCCGAGTAGCTGGGACTATAGGCGCCCACCACGTCGCCCGGCTAGTTTTTTGTATTTTTTAGTAGAGACAGGGTTTCACTGTGTTAGCCAGGATGGTCTCGATCTCCTGACCTCGTGATCCGCCCGTCTCGGCCTCCCAAAGTGCTGGGATTACAGGCTTGAGCCACCGAAAAATACTGTATTTTTAAAAACATAATTTTTGTTCTGTTGTTTGCTGAGACTACAGTGAGACTTATAAATGTATAGGATGAGCTTCTTTCCACCTGGATAATTGGAGTCCATGAGAAAGGAGCAGAATTGCTTGAAAATCAGGAGTGCAGTGGTGCCATCTCAGCTCATTGCAACCTCTGCCTCCCAGGCTCAAGCAATTGTCCTGCCTCAGCCTCCAGAGTAGCTGGGATTACAGGAGCATACCACCACACCCTTTGTATTTTTTAGTAGAGACAGGGTTTCTTTTTTTTTTTTTTTTTTGAGACGGAGTCTCGCTCTGTCACCCAGGCTGGAGTGCTGTGGCCGGATCTCAGCTCACTGCAAGCTCCGCCTCCCGGGTTCACACCATTCTCCTGCCTCAGCCTCCCGAGTAGCTGGGACTACAGGCGCCCCCACGTCGCCCGGCTAGTTTTTTGTATTTTTTAGTAGAGACAGGGTTTCACTGTGTTAGCCAGGATGGTCTCGATCTCCTGACCTCGTGATCCGCCCGTCTCGGCCTCCCAAAGTGCTGGGATTACAGGCTTGAGCCACCGTGCCCGGCCAGAGACAGGGTTTCACCATGTTAGCCAGGCTGATGCTGAACTCCTGACCTCAAATGATCTACCCACCTTGGCCTCCCAAAGTACTGGGATTACAGGCCTGAGCTACCATGCCAGGCCTCGGACTTTTCTTTCCCAGTAAAGTGGAAGTTTCAGAAAGAGAGAACAACATTTGGCTAAGCAAGGGCATTTCAACAGACTGACTAAAGTGGCTTTATGCCCCCCAAAGACAGAGCTAATCAGGAAATTTTGTAGACAAAGTGTGGATAAAAATCTGGTGAGGTTACTGAAAGAAATTTGGTAGGGTGGTGGGGTTGGGGGCGGTGGCTGGGGGTTGCCTCCTGAGTCTAAAAGGCAGACTTGAGGCCCAGACAGAAAGGCTCATGCAGGCAATCTCTGCGACTAACGCTACTGAGAAAAACTGCACCACTTTGATTTGGTGTGGGGGATCAGGTGGGAGGTGTTTTTCAAAGCGTACATTTCAAAGTAAAACTAGAAATGATGGTAAAAATGAAGAGTATTTCATAACCTATCTAATTTATGAACAGCTTGTATCCCAAGGTTTTCTCTCACTGCTGATATATTGTTTGCTTTTTTTGTCTTTAAAGGTGTTTTATTTATTTATTTATTTACTTATTTATTTGTTTTGAGACAGAGTCTTGCTCTCTTGCCCAGACTGGAGTGCAGTGGCACAATCACGGCTGACTGCAGCCTCAACCTCCTGGGCTCAATCAATCCTCCCACGTCAGTCTCCCAAATAGCTGGGACTACAGGCACATGCCACTATGCCCAGATAATTTTTTTGTAGTTTTTGTAGAGATGGGGTCTCACCACATTGTCCAGGCTGGTCTTGAACTCCTGGGCTCAAGCACTCTGCCCACCTCAGCTTCCCAAAGTGCTGTGATTACAGGTGTGAGCTACCATGCTGGCCTAAAAATATTTTTATGTTATATTTCAAGCATACCCCAAAATAAAGAGAGTAGTATAATGAATTCCATGTACCTATCTCATAACCTATCTAATTTGTGAATAGCTTGTATCCCAAGGTTTTCTCTCACTACTGATATATTGTTTGCTTCAACCATTACAGACATTTTGACAATCTTGTTTTTTCTGTCCTACTATTTTTTTTTCCTGGAGTACTTCAAAGCAAATTCCATATGTCAATCATAATATTAATATTTCACCTATAAATATTTCAGAGGTATTTCTACCATACAAAGATTAAAAATGGAACCACAGCACCATTATCACATTAAACTAATAATTACTTGGTGTCACTTAATACTTAGTCCATGTTCAGTTTCTCTAGTTGTGGACTAAGGGCGGTGGTAGGGAGGGAAGCTGGAAGAAGGGGTTACAAAGGGGCACAAAGTAACTTTTTTTTTTTTTTTTTTCCTGAGGCGGAGTCTCGCTCTGTCGACCGGACTGGAGTGCAGTGGCCTGATCTCAGCTCACTGCAAGCTCCGCCTCCCGGGTTTACGCCATTCTCCTGCCTCAGCCTCCCGAGTAGCTGGGACTACAGGCGCCCGCCACCTCGCCCGGCTAGTTTTTGTATTTTTTTATTAGAGACGGGGTTTCACCGTGTTAGCCAGGATGGTCTCGATCTCCTGACCTCGTGATCCACCCGTCTCGGCCTCCCAAAGTGCTGGGATTACAGGCTTGAGCCACCGCGCCCGGCCAGCACAAAGTAACTTTTAAGGGTGACTGATGTGTTTATTGTTTTAATTGCAGTGGTTTCACAAGTATATCATATGTTAAAACTTACCAGATTATAAACTTTAAATATGTGCAGCTCATTGTATGTCAATTATACCTCAATAAAACTTAAAAAAAGAAAAAAACTAATGGTGTAGCTAGATACAGACAGTATTTTAAAACATTTTTCCCCAGTTATCTCAAAAATATCTTTTTATGGTTGGTTGGTTCAAATCTGGACCTAAATAAGAAGCACAGATTGCATTTGATTGCTGTGTCTATAGGTTTCTAATAATCTAGAGCAAATCCACTTCCACTTGCCTTTTTTTCATACCATTTATTTGTTAGAGAAACCAGATGACTGACCAATCCTGTAGCATTTGCCACATTTCGATTTGGTGATTTGGCTAACTGCAGCCTATGACAGCATGTTCTTGGCTCCTAGGTTTCCTATAACCTGGTAGTTAGATCCAAAGGCTTCCTTGGACTCAGGCTCAGTTCTTTTAGCAAGAGTTTTTATAATAGGTGATGCTGCTATGAACCTTTCATGGCATTGTATCAGGGAGGTCTAGTTGTCCTAGTTTCAAGCAAAATTGATCAGTAGAGTTAGGTATTGTCAGCCTTATCCATCTATTATAACATTTCCTGTCAGTTTTCACCTAATACTTTAAGAAGCCACTGCCTACATCCCCTATTTTATTAGGAGTAAATTACTTATATCTGTGTATGTCTGAATAATGCTTGACAACTATACTGAGGTATAATTTTCATAGAATAAACCACACATATTTCAAGGGTACAATTCAAGAAAGTCTGACATATATACTTACATACACTTTGATATGTGCGTGTGTGTGTGTGTGTGTGTGTATATATATATATTTTTTTATAATTGCCTGTCTAGCTGCTGTAGAGAACATGGTGTTAGAGAGGCATACTACAGGGACAAACCATGATTCCTTTGGTCAGCTTTTAGAAGGGTAAATCCTGATTCTCTCAGTGGTAGGGATAAAATTTTTCCATGTGGCAGTAGAGAACTCCAGGAGCCTTTAGTTTGGACCTTGTTTTATCACTAGCTTGTCAGGGAGATCATGCTAAAAGAAAAGACTTCGAGTGGCTTTTGGGTTTCCTCTTACAGGTTTTATTATGTAGATATCCTAAATACCTGCTTGCAGATATTCACATGCTGTTTGGGGGTTTATTATCCGAACCCAACCTTGTTTCTGGCTCTTCTCCCCACTTGATTTCCTGTTCCATTTCAAAAGCACAAAATCTCAACAAGTATTTTAAAAAAGAGAAATCTTTTCATGCCTGTACAGACTTTTATCCCACTTTCCTTTAGGGAGACCTTAATACCAATGTGGTAATCCCAAGCAGAATGACACAGGAAGTAGTTTGCATTGTGCAAGTCTCATTGCACATGTGCTGCACTTAATGGAGCTGATCTGTGTGCCATTGGGTCACATATACAGTATGGCTAAAGACAGAGTATAATGCTTATCTTCAGTAAAAGGAAGAGTTAGCAAATGAGATCAGGGGTTCTGTTGCACAGGGTAATCCTTTCTTGGCTTAAGAAAAATTCTGGCCTGTGAGTGACATCTTTCTTCCATTGGCTGGAACATTTATGTGTTGGGATTCATAGGGAAGTTGGGTTAGCTGACCAAGGTGTGGACAGAGCTGATTCCCAAGGTTAGTAAGGGAACTGTTATTGAGCAGGGCCTGAGCAGTGGGACAAATTGGGGACAGGATACTTGGTGGCTCAAAATGCATGCCATGCTTTTTTAACATCAGCTCTATGAATGGCCTCACCAGGTTGTAGCAAGTGGGCCCCTTTGATCTGGAGGCAGCACAAACTACTAAGCTCTGAAGCTTAATCCTTACCCAGCTAATCTGGTTCTCATCCACTTTTGACTGCTACTTCTCTGCAGGGAGTCAACATTTCTAAGAGTGTGTGCATGTGTGTACGTGTGTGTGTGTATACATGTGTTCTCCCAGTGTATTCAGAATCCTTGAATTTAATATGATCAGTCTTCTTTTGCCATCTTGCCTCCAGTCAGCCATCCTCCTGGAAAAGGGGTTAGGTTTTAGGTACAGAACTCTTTAGCAAGTATATTAAGTTAATTAATCAAAAAGTCTGATCCCTTGAGGGCCAACTAGCTTAGCTTTGTACCACAAGTGGCATCTCCTAAACACGCATCAGTTATCTTACAGATTTTGATCACCAGGAGACCTGGATGAAACTATATATAGCTCAGTACAGGATCATCACTGCTACCAAACAAAAAAGTACAAAATGTTCAGCAGCTTCATCCTGAAAATATCATTAATAGTAGTACACCATAAAGCAGATATTATTACGTGAAAATTCAACCTGAGATTCAAATGTATGTGTAGGAGTGGCCCTGTGCAGTGGCTCATGCCTGTAATCCCAGTACTTTGGGAGGCCTACGCGGGTGGATCACTCGAAGTCAGGAGTTTGAGACCAGTCTGGCTAACACAGTGAAACCCTGTCTTTACAAAAAATACAAAACTTAGCTGGGCATTGTGGTGCACACCTGTAGTCCCAGCTACCTGGAGGCTGAGGCAGGAGAATTGCTTGAACCCGGGAGGCAGAGGTTGCAGTGAGCTGAGATAGCGCCACTGCACTCCAGCCTGGACGACACAGCGGGACTCCATCTCAAAAAAAAAAAAAAGAGAAATGGTGGCGGGCACCTGTAATCCCAGCTACTCTGGAGGCTGAGGCAGGAGAATCACTTGAACCCAGTGGGCCGAGGTTGCAGTTAGCCAAGATTGCACCACTTCATTGCAGCCTGGGTGACAGAGCAAGACTCCATTTCAAAAAATGATTAAAAAAAAAAAGGGCCGAGCATGGTGGCTCTCACACCTGTAATCCCAGCACTTTGGGAGGCCAAGTCGGGCAGATCACGAGGTCAAGAGATCGAGACCATTCTGGCCAACATCGTGAATCCCCGTCACTGCTCAAAATATAAAAATTAGCTGGGCATGGTGGTGCGTGCCTGTAATCCCAGCTACTCGGGAGGCAGAGGCAGGAGAATCGTTGGAACCTGGGAGGCGAAGGTTGCAGTAAGCGAGATTGCACCACTGTACTCCAGCCTGGCGACAGAGCGAGACTCCGTCTCAAAAAAAAAAAAGCATGTGTGGGAGCCAGGCATGATGGCATGTGCCTATAATCCCAGCTACTCGGGGAGCTAAGGCAGGAGGATCACTTGAGCCCAGGAGTTTGAGTCCAGCCTAAGCAGTATAACAAGATTCTGTCTCTAAAAAATAATAATAGCCAGCTGCAGTGGCTAATGCCTGTAATCGAAACACTTTGGGAGGCCAAGGTGGGCAGATCACTTCAGCTCAGGAATTTGAGATAAGACTGGGCAACATGGCAAAACCCCATCTCCACCAAAATACAAAAAATTAGCTAGGCACACTGATGCGCGCCTGTGTTTTCAGCTACTTGGGAGGATCACTTAAGCCCAGGAGGCAAAGGTTATGGTGAGCTGAGATCATGCCATCGCACTCCAGCCTGAGTGACTGAGTAAGACCCTGTCTCAATTTAAAAAATAATAATAATAAAGTGTGGAACTCTGTGTGAGTACACTAAAAATTATCAGGTTTTTACTTTACGTGAGTGAATTTTATGGCATGTAAACTACCAATAATTTTTTTTAGTTTTTAAAAAGTATCAAAATATATAATCCTGTATTGAAATGATGCTTGAAGTTTTAGGAAGTAGATAAAATTGAGAAGAGAGCTGAGGACAGAGCCTAAACTTCAAGGAAGGGAGACATGGAAACAGAGATGTAATTACAGACACAGGAAGCAAGCCTGACAAGAACAGTTGTCTAAAATTCAAGAGAGAATGTTTGTGCAGTGTTAAGTGTAGAAAAAATGTGGATGGGGACTGAGAAAAGGCTAATGCATTTAGTTATAAGGAAACTGCTAGTGACCTTTGAGAAAACAGTTTCTACAAAAAGGAGGTGTTAAGGAGTGAACTGTGAGGAGGATGAACCTGCATATTACTCTTGCCAGAAGGAGAAAGAATATAGTGTCAAGGATGGTCTAGAGGCAGGACAAACTTTTTTCTGTCTGTATATCTCCCTCTCTTTTTAGACAGAAGACACTTGAGAATATTTGTAGCAAGAGGAAGGAAGCAAACAAAAGAGAGCAGAGGATGAAGGTACGGAGGGTATGGAACAAAGCATTTGTGCCGTGTCAGGTGTTCTGCCTTTGTCATTTCCCTGCATGGCAGCAGGGATAGCCCCTTTCCATGGGCAAACCAGTATTGTATGCCAAACCCTGTTCCCTAGATGAACTCTACTCCTTTTTCATTGAAGAAAGCAGATCCTAATGCAAGTGAGCTATTATCATGCTGGCATAGGTTACATCTGCTGTAACCTATGATTAGACACTCATTCTTGAACATCATCACTTGATTACTGATGACAAGTGAGTGATAGCACACCTCACAAGGGCTCTGGCACACCTAGCATGTCAGGTCTCGTTGACTGTGGCCAAGAGCTGCTGCGTAAGTGGACATTTCAGCTCTTGGGTCAGAAAGCTAAGAACACATTTTGTCAGAGCTTCTGAACCCTTCTTAGAGAATTCAGCCTTTCCAGGGGGTCTCTGAGCTGCGCTATGACTTATAGTTTACCCCTCATCCACCCCCTATTCAGAGACAATGGCACTGATGGGGAAAATGCGGCAGCCTGTGAGGACACTCTACCCATTCAGCAATCTCTTCCCCCACCCACTGTCTCTTAGCAAAGGACTTCTGAACAGTTTCTCTAACCCTACCCTTCTCAGTCTCTGCCCCCCTTTTTTGTTTTGATTTCTATCTTGATTTTTACATCTTTTTCTTAACTATATTGATATTAGATTATGTTTTCCCATACTTCTTGGAAATGTTAGCAGAAAATGAAATTCATTTTTAACATTTATTATTTGCAAATGTGTATTCGCTGTGTCTCTTTAAGCAGTCTATGCAGGTTTTGTGGTAGAGGTAATTCTAGGTACACTTAGTGAGTTAAAGGGTTAAAATACCCAGTGCTGTCGCATATGGCAGTGAGCAGAATCACAGATGTTGATGATACCACGTAATTAGTATTCTTTTATGTAAATGAAGGCTGTCAGCATGTTACCATAGTGTCTACTCTCTCTGAAGCTGGAATTTATGCCACTTGGTCTTACCAAGACCAAGCAGGATTATTCGGCGGTCCTTAGTTAACAACTGAGGAGAAACCAATATGATGAGAGAGAGAGAAGAAATGGAATTTTCTCTAAAGTAGATTTACCCTCTTTTTTCCCCCCTATTTTGTTTTTGTTGATTCCCCTTCAACCCCCAGAAAATTTTATTTCTGGTGATGTAGTTACACAGTTAAGACCTGCTGAGAAATTTGCTATTTGAGAATAATTGAAATACTCCAATTAAAAGGCATCATATTTTCAAGCTATAGATTTTTTTGAAAGATTTAGAATCCTAATGTTGTCATCTCTCATATGGAGAATTTTTAAAAACATATAAATCTAGAATTTTTTCATCAGAACAAAAGGTAAATGTTAAAAAGATGTAATTATCTTTTCATTTAATACTTAGTGATATTTATCTATAGAATGCTTTTAAATACTATGGTTCTTAGCTCCAGTTGATTCAGATTTTTAAAATAAAACTATGGTAATTAAAAAGGCAAAAGCTGATATTTTATCAGGTTTACTTTCCTCATATGCAGATCGACCAAGGGTGTGCAGGACATTTATTTAAAGCTGCTGAATTTAAAACTTGCTGATGTAGAAGTATCAGACACATCATGTTCTTTCCCAATTACACTGTAAGTTTATCAGTTTGGGGTACTAGGTGCCTGTCACACTGGATGATGCACATTTTAAGTGGAAATGTTAGAAGGATGGCCTTTGAGAATATGAAGGGAAACCTGTACACATCAGAAAAATATGAAATAGAATTCCTCTTTTTGCCAATGAGTGTTAGGCCCTATTCTGAAATAAAGCGGTCAGAGTATGTGTGAGAGGTGAGTTAAACACATTTTCTTTCTTGACCTGAGTATACCTGAGGTGGTATTCTCTTTATTCTCTATTTTGTTTATTGGTTAAAGTGGCTTTTATCTTTTGTGTCACTCTTGGGAGATTTCCATTTCATGATCATACATGTTTTTCCTCTAGAGAAGCTGGTCTGCCTAGCTTAAATCAGTATGGTGAGGTGCAAAGTAGCCCTCTGTTTTCCTGAATGGATTTACTCTGCCCATATGGCAGGTTAGTGAGTCGCCACGACAGATATGTAATGGGAAAAGGGCTGTGCAGGAGAGGATGTGCGTGATCAGCAGATTTATAGATCAGAAAATGAAATCAGAAGAAAGAATTTCCAGAGTGCCCTTTTCATTTGACAGCTCTCCATGGAGAGGATGTGAAATGGTTTTTTAGTGTTCTTCTCTTTTGGCTTTTGGTTGTTCCAGCATATTTTTTTTAGCAGAGGAGTTGATTTTGCAAGGCATTAGTGTTCTGGGTGTGGTTTTGCTATATTCCTATTTACAGAAATAATTCTCTCCTTGTAGGATTTGAAGCTCTGCTCTATTTCATATGATAAGATCTTGGTAGTAATTAAATTCCTGAAGACACATCAAGGCTAAAATGGGGATTTGCCAGGCATCAGGTTTTGAGTTATAAGAGGAGGCTATTCAGATGTGATTTAGCTAGTACCGAATCTTTCAATGGAAAGGAAACAAAAAGAAAAGCAGAGCAAGCTAAAGATAGTGTCCTGGTGTGTTTAAGTCTGTGCTGTCTTAATATAATACTGTAATCACTAGCTACATGTGACTTTAAATTAAAATTAATTAAAAGTGCAGTCCCTCAGTCTCACTAGCACATTTCAAGTGCTCAGTAGTCACATGTGACTAGTTACTACAGTACTGGACAACACTGTAATACATTCAGATAGAGAATATTATCAATAATAATTTGTAATAATGAATTCTCTATATATATTCTCTATATTCTCTATCAATCAATATATATCATTGATATATTGAGAAAATAGATAGAGAATATATACAGATAGAAAATATTGATATCCCTCTCATTGATATATAGAGAATATATCATTGCAGAAAGTTCTGTTGGACAGTATTAGTCTAAGTGGAAGAATTTGAGAAATAAAATTATTTCTTTGATTTCTATGAAGAGTCTTTCATCCCTATACAATTTACTGGATTAATGTACTAAGGTTTTTTTTTTTTTTTTTTTTTTTGAAGAGTCTTTCATCCCTATACAATTTACTGGATTAATGTACTAAGGTTTTTTTTTTTTTTTTTTTTTTTTTGAGACGGAGTCTCGCTCTGTTGCCCGGGCTGGAGTGCAGTGGCCGGATCTCAGCTCACTGCAAGCTCCGCCTCCCAGGTTCCCGCCATTCTCCTGCCTCAGCCTCCCGAGTAGCTGGGACTACAGACGCCCGCCACCTCGCCCGGCTAGTTTTTTGTATTTTTTTAGTAGAGACGGGGTTTCACCGTGTTAGCCAGGATGGTCTCGATCTCCTGACCTCGTGATCCGCCCGTCTCGGCCTCCCAAAGTGCTGGGATTACAGGCCTGAGCCACCGCGCCCGGCCTTGTACTAAGGTTTTAATGCACAAAAAAATCATCTGGCTGGGTGCAGTGGCTCATGCCTGTCATCCCAGCACTTTGGGAGGCCGAGGTGGGTGGATGACTGAGGTTGGGAGTACAAGACCAGCCTGACCAACATGGAGAAACCCCGTCTCTACTAAAAATACAAAATTAGCCGGGTTGGTGGTGCATGCCTATAATCCCAGCTACTTGTGAGGCTGAGGCAGGAGAATTGCTTGAACCCGGGAGGCGGAGGTTGTGGTGAGCCTAGATTGCACCACCATTGAACTCCAGCCTGGGCAACAAGAGCGAAACTCCGTCTGGAAAAGAAAAACGAAAAAAAAGAAAGAATCATTGAGATTTTAGAAGCCTCTCCAGATTCAGATTCACGAGGCTGGAGTAGTAGCCAGGAAATCTGTATATATAACAAGTAGCCTGGGGAATTTGGATGTTGGCAGGTAGTTCAGGGACTACATTTTGAAAGAATATTGAATTAGTGAGAAACTTGGGAATTGCCTACATCTTGATGTTTTTCCCTCCCCTTTATTCCTTCATTACTTTCTTTTGTGTCCCAGGAATTAGTTGTAAGCATCAATGTGTACCCAATTTGCACCCTCAGTTGCTATTAAGTAGCAAAAAGAAAATTCATTTATTTACTATTCCATCTTTGAATGTATGTGTGTTTTGATTTGGCTGTGCACTAAGAAAAGTCAACAAAAATGGTTATTTCAATACTATTCCAGACGGTGTGAGAGGGTAATTCTGACAATACTTTTGACCACTAACAGTGGAGCACCCACAAGTCTTGGCATTATAAGGGGGTAAAAACAGAAATATACATAATCTCCTCTCTGAAGATTACAGTGTTCTCCCCTTATCCTTAGGGGATATGTTTCAAGACCCCCACTGGATGCTTGAAACCACAGATAGTACTGAACACTATATATACTGTGTTTTTTTCCTATACATACATACCTATGATAAAGTTTAGTTTATAAATGAGGCACAGTAGTAGATTAACAATAACATAATACAGTAGAACAATTACAATAATATACTGTAAGGCCGGGCGCGGTGGCTCAAGCCTGTAATCCCAGCACTTTGGGAGGCCGAGAC
>NW_012111475.1:902395-903109 GCF_000951035.1 Colobus angolensis palliatus
AACCTGGCCAACATCTTGAAACCCCATCTCTACTTACAAAAAAAAAAAAAAAAAAAATATACTGTAATAAAAATTATGTGAATGTGGTCTCTCAGAGTATCTTAGTGTACTGTACCACAGGTGACCGAAACCTCAGTAAGTGAAACCATGTACAAGGGAAGACTACTGTATATCTTGTTAGAAAGTGGGTAAACATCCAGAAAAATGACTTAAAGGGTGCTTAGCAGTAAGAAAATCATGATCTGGCTTGATTGAGGGTAGTCCAGGTCGCTTCCCTTTGTATGATTTGAGGGTTTCTTATATAAAGACATGCCTCTGCCATCTGGAACAGGCAATAAAAATGGTTAGAATCTCTAATTTGGTCCTGCGGTATATTTATTTATTGGTGGATTTCGGCACACATAAATAGGACTAGGCCAAAAACGGCATCTGGAAAATTAAAGGGGCTACTCACAGTACATTGGATTTAGAACTTCTCTGGGTTGACCTCATAATCATGAAACTGCATTTGCTCACAGAAATGAAAAGTAGAGAATAAATGGAGGTGAAAGAAATTCACCTTGAGAGAGGAATTACCGGCTGGGCACGGTGGCTCACGCCTGTAATCCCAGCACTTTGGGAGGCCAGGACAGGTGGATCACCTGAGGTCAGGAGTTCAAGACCAGCCTGACCAACATGGTGAAACCCTGTCTCTACTAAAAATACAAAAATTAG
>NW_012111475.1:904204-905236 GCF_000951035.1 Colobus angolensis palliatus
CCCAGCCTTTTTTTTTTTTTTTTTAAGAGACTAGGCCAGGTGTGGTGGCTCACACCTATAATCCCAACACTTTGGGAGGCCAAGGCAGGAGGATCACTGTGCCCAGAAGTTTAAGACCAGTCTGGGCAACACAGTGAGACCCCCATCTCTACAAAAAATAAACAAAATTAGCTGGGCATAGTGGCATGCACCTATGATCTCATCTACTCTAGAGGCTGAGGTGGGAGGATCACTTGAGTCCAGGAGGTGGAGGCTGCAGTTAGCCAAGATCACACCACTGCACTCCAGGCTGGGTGACAGAGTGAGACCCTGTCTCAAAATATATAAATATACAAGTAGATAGATAGATAGAGACAGGTCTATGTTGGCCAGGCTGGTCTTGAACTCCTGACCTCAAGCAATCCTTCCACCTCGGCCTCCCAAAGTGTGTAAGCCACGGTGCCCAGCCTAGGGAATTTTAAGTTCTGGTATTGAGGGGAAAACGCCTTTCAAAGTTCCAAAGATATAAAAAATTTTCTTTTAAAATAGTTGTATAGCAGCCTGGCACAGTGGCTCACGCCTGTAATCTCAGCACTTTGGGAGGCTGAGGTGGGCGGATCACTAGGTCAAGAGATCGAGACCATCCTGGCCAACATGGTGAAACCCCGTCTCTACTAAAAATACAAAAAAATTAGCTGGGCATGGTGGCATGCACCTGTAGTCCCAGCTACTCGGGAAGCTGAGGCAGGAGAATCGCTTGAACCCGGCAGGTGGAGATTGCAGTGAGCTGAGATCACGCCACTGCACTCCAGCCTGGTGACAGAGCAAGACTCCATCTCAAAATAAATAAATAAATTAAATAAATAAATAAATAGTTGTTTAGCTTCTTTCCCTTGGAGAAATTGCCCATAAGGCTTCTCTGATGAACAATATTGAAGAAATATTATGGGGAGGGAAAAAAAAAGAAAACATGCTTACGATGTTACTACTATTTTAAAAAGCATTTTCATATATATCAGCTGGAAGATTTGTTGCTTTTTTTTCTTTTGTTTC
>NW_012111475.1:905591-907647 GCF_000951035.1 Colobus angolensis palliatus
TTTTTGTATTTTTTTAGTAGAGACGGGGTTTCACCGTGTTAGCCAGGATGGTCTCGATCTCCTGACCTCGTGATCTGCCCGTCTCAGCCTCCCAAAGTGCTGGGATTACAGGCTTGAGCCACCGCGCCTGGCCTCTGTTCAATTCTTTACTTACCTATCCTTTCAGTAAAGAAGGTAAAAGTTTTCCCACCCTTACTGCAAGATGCAGATGTTCTTTTCAAAAAGACAGATGTTGGCTGGGTGAAGTGGCTCACACCTGTAATCCCAGCACTTTTGGAGGCTGAGATGGGAGGATCACTTGAGGTTAGCTCAAGACCAGCTTGTGCAACACAGTGAGATGTGTCTCTAAAAAAACAGGCCGGGTGCAGTGGCTCATGCCTGTATTCCCAGCACTTTGGGAGGCCGAGGCAGGCAGATCACTTGAAGTCAGTAGTTCGTTCAAGACCAGCCTGGCCAACATGGTTAAACCTTGTTTCTACTAAAAATACAAAAAGATTGGCCGGGTGTGGTGGCATGCGCCTGTAACCCCAGCTTCCTGGGAGGCTGAGGCAGGAGAATCGCTTGAACCAGGGAGACGGAAGTTGCAGTGAGCTGAGATTGCGCCACTGCACTCCAACCTGGGCAACAGAACGAGGTTCTACCTCAAAAAAAAAAAAAAAAAAAAGCATAAAAAATAAAAAACATTAAAAAACACATATACAGCCGTGCGCAATTTATGCCTGTACTCTCAATACTTTGGAAGGCCGAGGTGGGCGGATCACCTGAGGTCAGGAGTTCAAGACCAACCTGGCCAACATCTTGAAACCCCATCTCTACTAAAAATACAAAAATTAGCCAGGTGTGGTGGCGCAGCATCAGTAATCCCAGATACTCAGGAGGCTGAGGCGAGAGAATCTCTGGAGCCCGGGAGGCAGAGGTTGCAGTGAGCTGAGATCCAGCCACTGCACTCCAGCCTGGGCAACAGAGTGACTCCGTCTCAAAACAAAAAAAACACATATACAATGTTCCTTAGTCATGTCTCATAAAAATGATACTTTGTACTGGTGAGGACTTTATTTTTCTCATTTTTATCTTATATCCTGTTATCTCTGCTTTGAAAAACATTGCAATCGACCTAAAATTGACATTTTTATTTGAGGCTCTTCATCTCTCCCACTGGTATTTGAAACACCATAAAGTTTCAAATTTGTGCTAACCCTTCCGTAAGATTCTTCCTTTTTAAGTAATTTAACTGTCCTGTAATTCTCTGCTTTTATACCAAATGTGCCTTTTTTTAACTTTCAAAGGAACCAATTTGGAATTGAAAATGAATGAATCTAGAGTTGAAATACCAATTGCAAGTTTTTTCTTTTCTTTTCTTTTAGGAAAATATTTTTCTAAGAGTTTTCTTTTTCTTTTTGGGGGACTGTCGTGACAGGCTGAGAGAGTGGCGACTTCTCTAAGACATGGATAGATGCAAACATGTAGGGCGGTTACGGCTCGCCCAGGACCACTCCATCCTGAACCCTCAGAAGTGGTGCTGCTTAGAGTGCGCCACCACCGAGTCGGTGTGGGCCTGCCTCAAGTGCTCCCACGTGGCCTGCGGCCGCTACATTGAGGACCACGCCCTGAAACACTTTGAAGAGACTGGACACCCGCTAGCCATGGAAGTCCGGGATCTTTACGTGTTCTGTTACCTGTGCAAGGACTACGTGCTCAATGATAACCCAGAGGGCGACCTGAAGCTGCTAAGAAGCTCCCTCCTGGCGGTCCGGGGCCAGAAGCAGGACACGCTGGTGAGACGCGGGCGGACGCTGCGGTCCACGGCTTCGGGTGAGGACGTGGTCCCGCCGCAGCGCGCTCCTCAGGGACAGCCGCAGATGCTCACCGCTCTGTGGTACCGGCGCCAGCGCCTGCTGGCCAGGACGCTGCGGCTGTGGTTCGAGAAGAGCTCCCGGGGCCAGGCGAAGCTGGAGCAGCGGCGGCAGGAGGAGGCGCTGGAGCGCAAGAAGGAGGAAGCGCGGAGGCGGCGGCGCGAGGTGAAACGGCGGCTGCTGGAGGAGCTGGCCAGCGCCCC
>NW_012111475.1:907782-926310 GCF_000951035.1 Colobus angolensis palliatus
CCGCCGCCACGCTCAAGCTGCGTCGCCAGCCTGCCGTGGCCCCGGGCGTCACGGGCCTGCGCAACCTGGGCAACACCTGCTACATGAACTCCATCCTCCAGGTACTCAGCCACCTCCAGAAGTTCCGAGAATGTTTCCTCAACCTTGACCCTTCCAAAACGGAACATCTGTTTCCCAAAGCCACCAACGGGAAGACTCAGCTTTCTGGTAAGCCAACCAACAGCTCAGCCACAGAGCTGTCTTTGAGGAGTGACAGGGCCGAGGCATGCGAGCGGGAGGGCTTCTGCTGGAACAGCGGGGCCTCCATTAGTCGGAGCCTGGAGCTCATCCAGAACAAGGAGCCAAGCTCGAAGCACATTTCCCTCTGCCGTGAACTGCACACCCTCTTCCGAGTCATGTGGTCCGGGAAGTGGGCCCTAGTGTCGCCCTTCGCCATGCTCCACTCAGTGTGGAGCCTAATCCCTGCCTTCCGCGGCTACGACCAACAGGACGCGCAGGAATTTCTCTGTGAGCTGCTGCACAAGGTGCAGCAGGAACTCGAGTCTGAGGGCACCACACGCCGAATCCTCATCCCCTTCTCCCAGAGGAAGCTCACCAAACAGGTCTTAAAGGTGGTGAATACCATATTCCATGGGCAGCTGCTCAGTCAGGTATGTGTGTGCCTACCATGACAATGAGAGGCTTGTATGTTAGCTTGGGCTTACTGTGAGTGCCTTCCCCTGGTTATTGGGCTAATAAGAGTAGCCAACATTTGCTGTGATTATGCGTTTTTGAGGGTGGCCGTTGTACCTTTTATTCTACTGTACATTATGATGGCCTTTTGGGGAAACTTGCCTAGTGTCTTTCCGGCCAGATTTTTAGTTTAACTTGCCACATTGCTTAATTTTCAGTGAATATCTTTAACTGTTATTGAAGATATGGGTAATATAATATTCTCATTGTTATAATTAAGTACTCATTGTTGGTGTGCCATCCTTTGATCAATTTTAGGGAACAGAGTTTGCCTGTAACTCTGGTTCCATAATAGTTTGAAAGAGCTGTCTCCCTTCTTTACATACAAGGAAGGAAGGTAGCTAGGAGCATGCTAAAGACCAATGCAAGCTTCCTTCCTGTTCCCCATTACCTTTTATTTCCTGAATCTTTAGCCATGTAACCTAAGCAAAGATTCTGAGATAAGGCCTTGTGAGAATATGCAGAAAGAGTATTTTTATAATTTAAAAAAAAAAAAAAAAAAAAGACGGGCGCGGTGGCTCACGCCTGTAATCCCAGCACTTCAGGAGGCCAAGGGGGGTGGATCACCTGAGGTCAGGAGTTAGAGACCAGCCTGGCCAACATGATGAAACCCGGTCTCTACTAAAAATACAAAATTAGCCGGGTGTGGTGGTGCATGCCTGTAATCCCGGCCACTTGGGAGGCTGAGGCAGGAGAATTGCTTGAACCCAGGAGGCAGAGGTTGCAGTGAGCCGAGATCGCGCCATTGCACCCCAGCCTGGGTGACAGATGGAGACTCTGTCTCAAAAAAAAAAAAAAAACCAAAAAAACAAAAAACGTGTTGTGGGGGCGGATTGGTGGGCAACTTAAGAGATTCAGGTAAAACCTCTACACTATGCTTGTGTCTTGGTTTTTAGGGTTTTGAAAGAATGATGAATGGTATGGAAAGGGAAAATTTAATTAGGTTTTTGTTTTTGAGCATGTAAAAGGGGAGTATTTATTAGCACTTCTTCTGTCTCCCCTCCCCTTAGGAAGAAAGGTGCACCTGGGAAGGTTATAGTGGGAATGGAGGTCTAATCACAGCATTTTGAGGCTGTGCAGACAGAGGGGTTCAGTGTAGGGCTTCTGCAAGTAACAAAGGCAAAAAGAGAGGCATGCTGGGCTCTATGGAAGGTCTAAAGTCAAGAGGAGGAATTACAGGGTGAGGGAAGTAGGCAAGGACCTGCAAATTCTCTATATCAGACTGATCCCTTGAGAGACTGCATAATAACTTGCAGTCTGTGCTACTGTACTGTTGAATGGTAGAGCATATTTTGGGAGAGGAGAAAGGCGGGTTGGTATAGTCTCTATGCAGTATGGTTTTAAATTCCAGCTAGCATCCCATAGTTAGAAATGTACATCAGAAGTAATATACTCTACTTCTTTCAAAGTTATGTTTATTATTTTAATATTACTATTTTTTGAAAATTATACTTAGTTTTGATAAAGTGTGTCTTTTATGAAGCAAGTAAAACTGTACGCAGGAAGCATGGAAGTTACATAATCTGTAAATAAATCTTTTCATTCTAGGTCACATGTATATCATGCAATTACAAATCTAATACCATTGAGCCCTTTTGGGACCTATCCCTGGAATTCCCTGAACGCTATCATTGCATAGAAAAGGGGTTTGTCCCTTTGAATCAGACAGAGTGCTTGCTCACTGAGATGCTGGCCAAGTTCACAGAGACAGAGGCCCTGGAAGGGAGAATCTACGCTTGTGACCAGTGTAACAGTGAGTGCTGTGTGGAGGAGGGGGTGTAGTGGGGAAGTATAACTGGAATATCAGTTTAACGTGCTGCCTTGTCCTCTTTAGTCAAAAGTAACACTAATGATATTGAATGGTTCTAAAGCATCTTTTAAAGATCTCTTCCTCCCATTTTTCTAAAAATCAAAAAATATGGACTTGTTTTAATTATGTATTAAAAAACAAAACAAGGCTGGGCGTGGTGGCTCATGTCTGTAATCCCAGAACTTTGGGAGGCTGAGGTGGGCGGATCACTTGAGGTCAGGAGTTTGAGACCAGCCTGACCAACATGGTGAAACCCCGTCTCTACTAAAAATACAAAAATTAGCTGGGCGTGGTGGCAGGTACCTGTAATCCCAGCTACTCGGGAAGCTGAGGCAGGAGAATCGGTTGAACCCGGGAAGTGGAGGCTGCAGTGAGCCAAGATCACGCCATTGCACTCCAGCCTGGGCAACAGAGTGAGACTCTGTTTCAAAAAACAACAACAACAATAACAGAAATGAAACAAAGACCTAGGAGTTGATTGACCTCCTGATTGACATTAATTGTCATCTTGGAAGGGATTTTAAAGTGTGGCTCCTGAAATGGGGACTCTGAGAATGTTAGTACTTAGCTTCTTAGTGCTATGGGGCTGCTGCGTAAATTAATGAATGTAGAGTCCAACAGTTCTTACTTAATCTAAACCCAGATGGAATAGCCTTTCTGAGGGATGCGATATCAGAAAAGCATGCTTTTGTACTGAACTGGTAGACTTAATGTCTGTCAAAAGTGATGCTAAAGATTGGTACAGTGGAACCAAGAAAGTAAGTCTTAAGGTACATTGCTCAGTGGCAGCTTCATGAAATATTTTCTGCATTTTTTTTTATTCTTCACATGCCTGAAAAGTTCACATTTCAGAGAAGGTCATAAGGAAGTATTTCTGGGCCGGGCGCGGTGGCTCATGCCTGTAATCCCAGCACTTTGGGAGGCCGAGACAGGTGGATCACGAGGTCAGGAGATCGAGACCATCCTGGCTAACATGGTGAAACCCCGTCTCTACTAAAAAATACAAAAAAACTAGCCGGGCGAGGTGGCGGGCGCCTGTAGTCCCAGCTACTCCGGAGGCTGAGGCAGGAGAATGGCGTAAACCCGGGAGGCAGAGCTTTCAGTGAGCTGAGATCCGGCCACTGCACTCCAGTCCGGGCGACAGAGCGAGACTCCGTCTCAAAAAAAAAAAAAACAAAAACAAAACAAAACAACAACAACAACAAAAAAACAGTGATTCCTGAAGCCTTTTACTTGTAATGAACAAAAGAATATTAACAGCTTTAACTCCATCATTTTTGGATATGATAGATTAGGCAAGAAATAACTTTGGTTTATCTTTACAAGAAAGGATTGTTCTTTGGTTGTCAGATGTGCCAATTTATCAGGATTTCTCTAGGCAAGTGCAAATAATGCCAGAGAAGGAAACCAACCTATGGTGAGGAAATGAGATGCATTGATCTGCTGCCTGTGAAGTTTCAAAACTGTCAGTCTTCTACCTGTCTTCCTGGACAGCTTAATGAAATGGAGACAGAACTGATCAATCTCAATTGAATCAGTAATTTCTTTTTCTTTGTGAATTTCATTTTAGGGAAACAAAGCCTGACTCTATATTGTCTTCATCTTGGCTCACATACTCCCTCTGCTGAGGGTGGCAGTCACTGCCAGGGTTCCTAGCCAGAGCTGCAGTAATTTTCAAAAAAATGGTGAATAGGAATATAAAATAAGGCCAAGCCCCTCTTTTGAATTCCATTTCTGTTCATTCCAGCACATATTGTGACTACACACCCTGGTAAAAGCTTCTCCTATGGCACAACTCATTCTGATGCAATCTATTATGAGAAGCTACACCTCCACATCCTATTGTCACAGAAAGCTCTGTGATACATCATCTGGCTGTGATTTGCTACCTTTCATGAGTAGTACAGACAGGACTGGGAATCAGATGCCCAGCTCTTCAGACACTGAGCCCATGATATCAACAGCTCAAGACAATTAGCAGGGACTGCCGTAGAACACTAATTTTCTACTCTCATCAATTTACCAATTTAATATAACAAAACAGTCATCAGTACATGGTTACAGGAAAGGCTTCTGATAGAAACTAAGATAACTCTATTTTCATTGTTTATTTGCTGAAATTTAGAAATGCATTTCCTCAAGGCTGGGCACAGTGGGCTCACACCCACAATCCCAACACTTTGGGAGGCCAAGGTGGGAGGACTGCTTGAGGCCAGGAGTTCAAGAAATGCATTTCCCCCACATTTAGAAACAAAATTAGAGACTGATCACTGGTTCTGCTTTGGAGTAGATGAATTTAGCCACCTGTCAGCTTTGTCCTTGCATGTCCAGCAGTGTGCTTTTATCTAGGAAATATGTTTCAAAAACTAGGCACAGCATAAAAATATAGAACCAAGAGTTTATTTTCTAAATGTCTGAATATGCCATAAGCAAATTATGCTAAAGAAAAATGTGTTTAAATACTCTATCATTTAGTAATCTTATCCTTTTTTTTCCTAAGCCTGAAATATATGCATTATTCCCTATTTTACTGGTGAGGAAACAGAGGTTCAGAGTTTTGAGTAACTTATCCATTAGCACACAACTAGTTGTGAGCAGGAAGTAGAATTAGGCTTACCTAGTGCAAACAAAAAGCTTCTTAAAATCATATTGTGGGGTATCATAATTGAAGTTATAAGCCATTGTGAAGACATGGAGCCTTAAAATATGCTTCTACTCTATGTGCTTGCTGTTGCATGTTCCATTATATTCCATTATACGCAAAGTTCCTGATGGCAAAAATTGGAAAGATTTGAGTTGCTTGTAACAGTCGACCCAAATAACAATGACTTAAAATGAGAGATATCATTATAAAACAAGTCTGAAGGACATTCAGGGCCAGCATGGTGGCTGTATGGTCATCAGTGACCCAAGCTATTTCTGTCTTTCTGTTTTACTATCCTGTTGCAAGACTTCTGTCTTCAAAGTTACCTTTTGGTCCAGGAGGAATTCCAGTAGTTTCAGATAGTGGGAAGGCCAAAGCCGGGAAATGCAGTCATAAAGAGGGTCACATTGCACCCCCCAAAAAATTGAGGTTCAGATACTGAGAAATATGGAGAATGCATATTGAATGGCAAGTCAATGTCTCTGCCATAGCTAGAAAAAACTCCTCACAACCTATGTCTTATACCTTCCCAAACCACATAGGCAAACGACGAAAATCCAATCCCAAACCCCTTGTTCTGAGTGAAGCTAGAAAGCAGTTAATGATCTACAGACTACCTCAGGTTCTCCGGCTGCACCTTAAAAGATTCAGGTGAGCTTGCTGTGGGAGTCCTAGCTGGGTGAGAGCTGTGGGAATAGCTGCTCCAAAGGCTTTGGTGAGGGCAAATGTCTTCTATGGTGTTGGGAGGGGAAGCCTGTTCACTTGAGACCTTGTGTTTCCCATGGAGATTAAATCATTCACATCCACTAAGGCAAATTAATGTGGGAGCCCAGCAGGACTGGGCTTTTGCTCTCATGCTCCTGTGTAATTAATTATCCAGCCTGCACTGGGTATCTGTGCTTAAAGATTTTCTAGCCTGGCTTGGACTTATGTAGATTCATCTTCAGGATGAAATATAAAATAATCTGGAAAAGAAGGGCAGGCAGGAAACTACAAAAAGACTGTTGCTTGAATTGCTTGTTTAGGGATCTCTAGGTTTAGAGTACTTCATGGAACATTCACAGCAAATAAATGGGCCAGGTGCAGTGGCTCATGACTGTAACCCAAGCACTTTGGGACGCCAAGGTAGGCAGACTGCTTGAGCTCAGGAGTTTGATACCAGCCTGGGCAACATGGTAAAACCCTGTCTCTACAAAAAATACAAAAATAAGCCAGGCGTGGTGGTGTGCACCTATAGTCCCACCTACTCGGGAGGCTGAGGTGGGAGGATCACCTGAGTCTGGGAAGGTTGAGGCTGCAGTGAGCCTTTATTGATCGCACCACTGCACTGCAGCCTGGGCAACAGAGAGAGACCCTGTCTGAAAATAAATAAATAAATAAATAAATAAATAAATAAATAAATAAATAAATATGAACATTGATTACCACCATTTTATTGATGGGAAGACCAAAACCAGAAGGTTTAATTTTCTCAGTTCCCTGTTTTATTAATACCTGCCTCTACCTACAATTGTATGTGCCGGTTTTTACTAGTAACAAGCTTATATCCATGTTCTAGGTGGTCTGGCCGTAACCATCGAGAGAAGATTGGGGTCCATGTCATCTTTGACCAGGTATTAACCATGGAACCTTACTGCTGCAGGGACATGCTCTCCTCTCTTGACAAAGAGACCTTTGCCTATGATCTCTCCGCAGTGGTCATGCATCACGGGAAAGGGTTTGGCTCAGGACACTACACAGCCTATTGCTACAACACAGAGGGAGGTGCGTGCGCTTTACTCTGTGGGGTGGGGGACACGGAAAGGGGTTATTTGTCCACATTTTATTGTTTTCCTTTTATTTCCATCCAATGGATTACCTAGAGGGAAATTACATACATGAAAATCCAGTGGCAAGAATTGTGAAAGTTGGGTCAGGCGCCGTGGCTCACACGTGTAATCCCAGCACTTTGGGAGGCTGAGGTGGGTGGATCACCTGGGGTCAGGAGTTTGAGACCAGCCTGGCCAACATGGGTAAACCCTGTCTCTATTAAAACAGTACAAAAATTAGCCGGGAGTGGTGGTGGGCACTGGTAATCCCAGGTACTCAGGAGGCTGAGGCAGGAGAATCGCTTGAACCTGGGAGGCAGAGGTTGCAGTGAGCCAAGATTATGCCACTGCACTTCAGCCTGGGTGACAGAGCAAGACTCTTATCTCAAAAAAAAAAAAGAATTATGAAAGTTGGATTCAAATTTTGGGTATATCACTAAGTATCAACATACGGTTGTTCTAAGAATTAAAAGGAACTGACATGTAAAAGTGCTTAGAACAGGACCTAGGCCCTGTGCAATGGCTCACGCCTGTAATTCCAACACTTTGGGAGGCAGAGGCGGGAGGACTGCTTGAGGCCAAGGGTTCAAGACTAGCCTGGGCAACATAGTAAAAACTTACCCAGGCGTAATGGTGTGCACCTGTGGTCCTAGCTACTTGGGAGGCTGAGGTGGGAGAATTGCTCGAGCCCAGGAGTTTGAAGTTGCAATGACCTGTGATTTCACCACTGCATTCTAGCCTGGGCAAGAGAGTGAGATCCTGACTCAAATAAATAAATAAAAAGAGCAGTTGCCTAGCACATAGTGTTTATTCAGTCAGTGTTTGAGGATATTGTAGTATTATCAAAAATATTGGTTATTGATAATATTACTATTGTTGTGGTAATGCTACTTCTGCACACCCCAGTTTCCTTCTTGGTTATGCAGAAAGAGTAGAACCTGTGTAACCTCAAGATGCTGTATGAATCTCACTAGCTGCAGCTTATAAAGCTGAGAACATTTACTGAGCACTTACTACATTCTTACTACTTCCTCTGCCATGGGAAGTGTGGGGATGCAAGGGCCCCTCCAAAGGAGCTTTAGGTCCTCATCCTCCAGAGTGGAGTCTTCCAGCTACTGCACTGAGTGATGGGCTGCAGATGTGTTTTCAGCTGTTCACTGTTCTTGAACTGTACAGCCCTTGGGGCAGCCAGAGCCTGTGAATAAATACTTTTTTGTTCCTTCTAAATTTTCCTTTATCACTCCCCTCTATTTCCATTTCTCATCTCCTCCTTCCCTTCCTCCTCATCTTCCTCCTCATCTCCCCATTGCTTAGCCTGCAGTATTGCAGCTATCTTTCTAGAAGGCTCTAGTGGACAATGAAAAAGCCTGAAGAAAACAAAGATAAAAATTGCAGTCAGTCGGCCAGGCGTGGTGACTCACGCCTGTAATCCCAGCACTTTGGGAGGCCAAGGTGGGCAGATCACGAGGTCAGGAGATCGAGACCAGCTTGACTAACATGGTGAAACCCCGTCTCTACTAAAAATACAAAAAATTAACCAGGTGTGGTGGTGGGCGCCTGTAGTCCCAGCCACTCGGGAGGCTGAGGCAGGAGAATGGCGTGAACCCGGGAGGTGGAGCTTGCAGCGAACCGAGATCCCGCCACTGCACTCCAGCCTGGGCGACAGAGCAAGACTCCGTCTCAAAAAAAAAAAAAAAAAAAATTGCAGTCAGTCGATAAGCAGTACTGTGGGGTTTGGTGGGGTTAAAGCCAGTGGATATACCAAAGTCTGTCGGTTTCATTTACCTGTCCCTTCCCCCACCAATAATCGAGGGTTGGCTCTATTCAGAACTTCTCTGTCCCTTTCTTCGTCTCCTGATTTTGCCTGCTGACTAGAAATATGAATTGGGTAGTCATTTTCTCTCTTTTTTTTCTCCTTTGGTTTCCTAGGTTTTTGGGTCCACTGCAATGACTCAAAGCTGAATGTATGCAGTGTCGAGGAAGTGTGCAAAACCCAGGCCTACATCCTTTTTTACACTCAAAGAACAGTGCAGGGCAATGCAAGAATCTCAGAAACCCATCTCCAAGCTCAGGTGCAGTCCAGCAACAATGATGAAGGCAGACCACAGACATTTTCCTGAATGGGAGGCATGTATCAAAGACTGGCTTTTGTGTATTGGTGTCCATACATCTTTCCTCTTATAGGAAATAAGGCTACTGCAGGAACAGATTACTAGGTTTGCCTCACTGGGTCTAGAGTAGAAGGTGCCAGGTGATTCGTGTCCTGTCATAAATTTTATAGTCTCTTTCTTTTGAATGAGTTTGGGAGTTCCCTCCTTTCCTAAAAACAAAAGAAGTAACTTCTATGAAGATCCTTTCATCAGTTGCTTCTGAATATGGAGGGATCTAGGTGGAAGAAAGGGGGAGTAAATTAATCATATCCACACAGGAGAGCAGCCATGTTTTCTCTCCATTACGTGATTCCCCTGCTAAGCAGGACCTCCTTGCAGCACCAAAAGAACCCCTCCAGATGTGAGCAGCCCTGGACAGAGCATGTGAGGAGGGGGCCCTGGGCTAGCAGTTTGCTGGATGAGATTGACTTCAAGATCGGAGATGAAGTCTAAAGGGTTTATTCCCACAAAGGAAGTAACCTTCAAGGGTTCAAAACAAACTTCCTTTTTTGGGGATAGCTGCTGAAGAGTGGAGTGAGATGCATGGAACAAATTTCCCCATGTGAAATGGGATGGTTTTCATATGTCATACCCTCCCTACCTGCTGCTGTCATTTAATCATTCCATACTTCTGAGACTGGCATGAATACCCCTTAATTCTAAAGAAGGGGCAGGTCATGTAAAGAAGCAATAGACCAGCACATGTTGCATGCTGAGCCAAAGGACACTCCTGGCTATCCCAGTTCTGTAGCAGATCCCTGGTTCAGGTCTAGGGCAAGCACATGGTTTGGTTTAAATTGATTCTTAGGTTTTCTCAGAACTCAATTGAGGGTGGGCAGAGATAGCTGGTGCTCCAGGGCCTATTGAATGCCTATCACCCGTTCTCACTTCAGTGCAGCATGCAGCTTCTTAGCCTGCAGCTTCTTTCTTGCTCCTGGAGAGGTAGAACATTCATGGTCACAGGGTTTGGGAGTTTTTGGTTTTCTAGGGTATGTTAACTGCTTAGGAATCCACCTCGTACATATCTGAAGAGTTGATTACCGATGGCCTTGACCTGTTTCCTCCCAAATCTGATAATCCCTACTGTTGCTTTACCCCCCATACTCATTCCATCAGAGAAAAAAACAAGAGTGCCCCGTCCTTTCCCCCAGTGCTAGTAAAATACATCGTCCTTTTTAAATTGGGTCAGTTTCTAAACAGAATGAAATTGCCCAGATAAAAACCCTTGTCCCCATCAGGTGCCACTTCATTCTTAGTTCTTAGATTTGCTGGTGAAAGTGAATGCAAACCCTAACTTTTGTTGCTGTGGTTGCTGCAGTGAGCCTCACTTAACCTGTCACTATGAATGCTCATCTTTTGACTGAGTATATCATATTAATGTTTGAATTCAGGTAGAAGTACAGTTGTCACTTGAAGGGAGTAGATGTGGAAGGGAGTTCGGGGAGGGGTGGGAAGTGGGGAAAGCGAGGCTAAAGAATGAGGATTATAGCTTTAGCATTGTTGATGAGCCACATTTCCCGCACAGATCTGTAGCATTTGCTGTTGACTTTTTGAAATGAACTCTCCCATAGGCCCTGCCAGGCAGCACTGAGACATGGAGGAAATTCAGACAAAAAATGGCTCACCCTGATAGGGAAGGAATGACTATATTTTAAATTAAACTTGCTTTTTCCAACACTGTGAGATTTCTGTAATATTTAGCTTTTATTTGGAAGCGACAGCGTATGGCATTTTTTATGCTGTTTGGTTTATATTGTCTACTGCAGGCTTCTTTGTATAAGCTTTGCCTGGGCTCACCCTCTCCTGGACACTGTTTTAAAGTGTCACCGCTGTCCATGCTGCCAGAGGCTCTGATGTGAAGCTATACTCTCAAGATTCAAGTTTTTAAGTCGGCATGATTAGTTTTTGTGGCAACAGAAAAGCCCATTAACTCAAAAAAACCAAGGAGAGTAAAAAAGGAAAGGAAACTATGAATCGTGCCTCATCTTTCATTGAATCCTATATTTATTATTCTAGAAAAAGAGAACTTACAAGATAGAGAAGAACTAATAGAGCATCTACTTTACCCCTCAGGCTGTCCAGTTGGGGATAATTACTAATAAACATTTAATGGAAAATTCAAAGATCTTCCAATTTAATTTTTAAAAATAGTTTTATACCAAATATTATAAGGATTTATTAAGCAGATTAAGTACTTCATGAAATAAGTGCTTAGCTGAGCACGCATATATCAAAGTAATAAAAGAAACTAACATCAGAGTCTCTACTGAGCTACACATTTGTGAAAGGTGCCCACTGCAGTTACAGACACCTCAGGTACCCAGAGGCAGCAGCACTAGACACTTAAGAAGTTGGTATTTAAGGAGATTTTTTATTAAAGAGTTCCCTGCTGCATAAGCCAATGGCTATTGTGAGGGAATTGTCCCTTTGCCTTTAATTTATTTACATATTGGGTATAGATAAAATGTCTCAGTTGCATCTTAAATTGAATCATTCTAAAGAGAAGAAAATAAGAACCAGGTAAAAGCTGACTAGATGCTGCCAAATCAAACCCAAGGTCTCCTAACTGAACCTTAATGGGCCTGCTTCTCTCCCAGGGCAAGTAGTTAAGAGTCTCGTTCCAGGAACCCTTTGTAGTTAGTTGGCTGGCATGTTTACTTGCTGCTGTAGCCAGCCAAGATGAGTGCACCTAGGCCCTCAAAAAGGATTTTTTTTTTTACCTCAATCTAGCCTGACCCTCATATCTGTGGTTGCCTCTGATATGAACATCCATGCTAGTATAAAAATAGTTAGGAATGCCCTTGGCAGCCAGGAACTGAAGCTGTTATTAAATGGTAGTCAGAGCTCTTGCCAGCTTTGATCCAGCCCCTCAGTCTTGGAGTTATGGGGCAGGGTTGGAGGGCAGTGCTACACCGTAAAGAATTTCCAGGCTGGGCGCGGTGGCTCACGCCTGTAATCCCAGCACTTTGGGAGGCTGAGGCGGGCGGATCACAAGGTCAGGAGATTGAGATTGAGATCATCCTGGCCAACATGGTGAAACTCCATCTCTACTAAAAATACAAAAATTAGCTGGGCGTGGCGGCACATGCCTGTAGCCCCAGCTACTCGGGAGGCTGAGGCAGGAGAATCGCTTGAACCCAGGAGGCAGAGGTTGCAGTGAGCCGAGATCGCGCCACTGCACTCCAGCCTGGTGACAGAGCGAGACTCCATCTCAAAAAAAAAAATAAAAAAAATTTCAGACGTCTCTTAAAATGTCATGAATAAAATTGGAAACTGTAGAAATGTTAATGTGTCCTATGGACTCAATAGCAGAGTTTATTTTTGTCTTTAATGGCAAGGCTTCTAGAGTCAATGATTGTATGAGTTTGCTACTCTGGCTGTGCTTACAGCTCCATCCAAGTACAAGGGAAGAACCAATGAGGTGGATTGGCTGGCAGTGGGGCATGTCCCAGCATAAGCCCTAGAGGTTGACAGTAGTGCAGAATGAAAACTTGGTTGGGGATGGCGGGTGGTGGGAGGAGGGTGGGCAGGCTGGGAGGGAGAAATGGAGTTTGTTTTACTTACTGACAAAGCTTTGTGAACTAATTTTATACAATTCATGAAATTTGGTGCCTTGTACTCAATTATGGTTTGCATGGAATTGAAAAGATTAAGGGAAAGGATTTCTTGTCATTTCGAGTGGCAAATGGGTCTGTGTAGTGTTTAAAGGACATCTGGTATCACAGACTTTTAAAAAGCATTTCATGTCTCTTGTGTGTGAATGCAAATTCTTACCAACAAGTTCTAAAATTATGTTACAATGTCCAAATTCTTTGTATTTGTGACTGTTCATCAAATGGCTGTTTTTCAAGCAGACTATGTACTCCATTTGTTTTTCACTTCCCTTGTCACATTCCATACATTAACTTGGGCCTTTTAAAATCAGGCTGGGGGGCTACCCCTTTTTAAATGTATACTATATCCCTATCTGAGGTTACATCTTGTGAGTGGAGGGGATGCTTTCCCAGGTAGTTGAGAGAGCACAAACGTTCAGAAAAGGCCTTTTAGTCTTTATCAAAACAATGACTAATGCTGGGCAACATATAGCAGAAGTCAAACAAAAATGATTCCTCCTGAAGTGGTACCTTCATTGGTTCTGATGTTCTTTTGCAAAAAATGTCCGGAAGCAGTATAGAAAACCTCTGTATGTGAACCGCAGATTGTAAGGCAAGCCAGTGCACTGTGTAATATGCAAAGGGAGTGGTGCAAAAGAGAAGGCACCCGTCCTAGCTCTCCATGCCCTTCCCGCCTCCGGCAAGCACTGACTGAGATGGTGCTGAGTGGCTGTGGAAGGTGCTAAGACCCAGTCTCTTCACTGCAGGGCTGTTTACAGCCAGTTTCTTTTACTCCGACCTTAAGGTTTCCACTGAGCTCCTGAAACTTCACCAAATGGTGTTTAAAAGTTTACCACTCAAATGCACACTTGAAAATTGGGTCCCTCAGCCTCATTACTGAACTAAATAAGTGAAGAGGTTGTATCTTTGGGGTAAAACTTTCCATGGCCATTTAATTTTTTAACTCGTTAAGTACGCATCTTCCTGGTGGTTCACACTTTTTAAGTCAGCACTAAAGTTGAAAAGCGCCTTCTAAATATGACTGACTTTAGTTTGTATCTTACGTTTAATAACTGTTCTGTTGGGCCAAGACTATGACTTTAATTACTGTGTACTTATTCAACCCACACTCTGCACTAAATACACCATAGCTACTATAGCATTGTGACACTCATTTTTGTGGACTTATTCCATACTTCTGCTGGCATATTTCATTTAAAATCTAGCTAGAGATTTTCATAGTACTGTTAACTAGCCAGGGCTGAAAAGTGTGACAGGATATAAAATTGACTTTCCTTGGGGAAAATGTTGTTTTGGCAGTAATGAAGGCCAATTCCTTCATTTACAGAATTAATGATTACTTATCAATTTTTGAAAGTTGTAGATTAAGTAGTTTTATTTACTAAATTCTTAACCACTTTGAAGAATTAAGCCAGTTTAAGTGAAACATTGGCTGGACACGGTGGCTAGCACCTGTAATCCCAACACTTTGGGAGGCCAAGGTGGGAGGATTGCTTGAGGCCAGGAGCTCAAGACCAGCCTGGGAAACACAGACTTGAAATCTTTTCAGAAATGTATAAAAATTTAAAAATAAATAAATAAATGAATCCTTACTCAACCAACATTATGGCTTTAAAACCCAACCAACAGTAAACACTTACTTGAAGCCAAAACAGTAAATTTTGAATAAAATTTGAATTATGCTTTTGGAAGCTGCCATGTCTTAATTCTTGCTGGATTTTGATTTTCAATTTTGGAAGTTTTTATCAAGTAAAACTGTTCAATCATGAGTATATCAGGTAGCAGACTTTAAGGATCTAAGTTTCATTCCTATAAAGAACAGGAGGTGCTGGTATTTCTTGTCTTAGCAAGTGGTCTGATGCGGGTCTTAAATGGGGGTTAGCATCTATACTATGGCTTAAAAGTTTCCTCCTTGGTCACAATTTGGGAGGTGATGGCTTCAAAGCTAAGCTGTGCTCTCATGTGATCCTTCTTCATCTTAATACCCAGTAAGATATAAACCTCTCAGTCTACCCAGTGTAGACTCAAGGATCTTGGCTTCATCTATCAGATAAGATCTATATGATTTATACAAAGAATGGTGCTGTTTTTATATACATACTAAAAAAATCTAATTCTCAAGCAGTTTTCTTAATATTTACGCCAGCAAGGTCAGGAAAGACTATTTTGTCCTGTTTATCTTTAGTAGCGAACAAACTGCTAGAGACATCTGTCATTCTTAGCAGGCCACTGTGGTCCATATATACTGACCTTCCTTTCCAATTAATGTCCTTTAATCCCACACTAGTTTCATAGGAGACTTGGCACATAAAAGCAGTATTTTTTTAATGTCTAGTAAACTGACCATAAAAAAATAATTGCCATAGTGGACCCGTTTCTATCCACCCCTTTCTATGGCTATACAAGTTTATACATGCCAGTTCCGTACGTACTCCATTTCCAAAGAGCCCCCAAACCCTGGACAGTAGCACTACCTAGGGTCACAAGACATCTCCTTCTGAAGGAAGCAGCTTCCTCAGCAGTGTCACTTTAGTGCCCACTGCCCAGGCTTACTTCACTTTGCCTCCCCCTACACATCACTGCCCTCTGTGCCACCAAACCTCACTATTCCAGCAACAATGCCTCCCTGGTGCCTGGAAAACCCATCTGGTGCACTAAAATGCTATGCAACACCAAATGGCTTCTTCCCCTTATATTGCTCAACAATGTAAATTCTTCAAGAATAAACTTCATGCTATGTTGACATCAATGTATGGTTACAGCTGCTTTTTTTTTTTTTTTCCTTCTTTTTAAAATGAAGCAAACCACCTCCATTAAAATCCATGTTTGGGGCTTGTTTTTGTCTCTCAAGTGTGAAATATAAATCATGTTTTTATGATTTTTGTAAATTTTTTTACACCTTGTTTTTGTAAGCAAAAGTTTCTTATTAAAAGAATAAAATGACTGTTTTTGTGTGCGGTATTTATTTCAAATGTTTGTTAAAACAGCACTGTTACTTCTCAGGACGAGCAAAGATCACCCCCTGCAGAAGCTTGGGAACTATGTACAGAACTTTATAGAACAGAGGCCATACTTTAGCTTAAGCCTGTCTGCTGACCAGAGAATGGAATTCTGCGTGGACTCAAGGAACAAAAGGAAACTAGGCAGGGAGAGGGAAGAAAAGTGCCCATCTGAATCAAACTTCAGCTGCCATCAGGGCACATCTTGTGGTGGTCACAGATCGTAGGCTGTTTTTTGGAAGATTCGGGTTCAGCACAGGATTCCATTTGTCTGCAATCGGATAAGACAACAGGTGGCATTAGAACTGGAAAAGTATGGGAGGGAAACTGGTAAGAGATACTGAAATCCCTTGCAACATCTGAAAACACATTTAACTAGGAATAGTTAAGGGTTTTACATCACATTCTTTTGTACATGTAAATAGTTGACAGAAAACATTACTTCTCCCAGTCTCTAGGTCTCCTAAGACACGTAGGGGGGTGGTTCAGTGCTTACCTACTTGGCTACACCCCTGGCTGAGGTGCCATAAGGTCAATGTCACTCAAGTTCCTGGCCAGCCAAACTCCCGCAGCAAAGAGTCCCAAATTTAGTATCAAGTTCCTGGAAAAAAATGTGTTTTACTAACCCTGTGGTCACTGAATCTGTTGTACAGTTAACGAAATGTACTGGGGGAAAAGCTTCCATCACCACCACCTTCCCGTGGCATTAATACATGGTTGTGACATGGTAGGTTGCTCAAAGCCCACGTGGGAATTTGGAGTTCATTTTTGTGCCTAATAAATGTAAGATAAGGCTGGGTGAGGTGGCTCACGCTTGTAATCCCAGCACTTTGGGAGGCCGAGACAGGCGAATCGCGAGGTCAGGAGTTCAAGACCAGCCTGGCCAACATGGTGAAACCCCATCTCTACTAAAAATACGAAAATTAGCTGGGTGTGGTGGCGCGCGCCTGTAATCCCAGCTACTGGGGAGGCTGAGGCAGGAGAATCACTGGAATCCGGGAGGCGGAGATTGCAGTGAGCTGAGGTCGTGCCACTACACTCCAGCCTGGGCGACAGAGCGAGAGTGTCTCAAAAAGAAATAAATGTGGCCAGACGGGGTGGCTCACGCCTGTAATCCTAGCACTTTGGGAGGCCGAGGCGGGTGGATCAAGAAGTCAGGAGTTTGAGACCAGCCTGCCCAAGATGGTGAAACTCCGTCTCTACTAAAAACACACAAATTGGCCGGGCGCGGTGGCTGAAGCCTGTAATCCCAGCACTTTGGGAGGCCGAGACGGGCGGATCACGAGGTCAGGAGATCAAGACCATCCTGGCTAACACGGTGAAACCCCGTCTCTACTAAAAAATACAAAAAACTAGCCGGGCGAGGTGGTGGGCGCCTGTAGTCCTAGCTACTCTAGAGGCTGAGGCAGGAGAATGGCGTAAACCCGGGAGGCGGAGCTTGCAGTGAGCTGAGATCGCGCCACTGCACTCCAGCCTGGGCGACAGAGCGAGACTCTGTCTCAAAGAAAACAAAAAACAAAAACAAAAAACCCTGAGGCGCCAGCCTCGCGAGAAAGGGGAAATACCGACGCAAGGGCCAGAGAAGGACCAAGTTCCCGGGCTCGGTTACCTCCGGAAGTCATTCCTATCTGTGGCAAAGCGG
Organism: Colobus angolensis palliatus; assembly: GCF_000951035.1. Lineage (NCBI taxonomy): Eukaryota > Metazoa > Chordata > Mammalia > Primates > Cercopithecidae > Colobus > Colobus angolensis. The sequence goes on from NW_012111475.1 coordinate 925,182, forward strand.
TAGACGCCCCGAAGCCAATCTCCCACGTTGTCTGGTATTTCGGGAGTTTCATTAGCGGAGCCAGCAGCGCTCACCGGGACCCCGCTGGAAGCCATAGTAGGGACCTTCGCATGCGCCTCGGTGGAGGAACCGTATCGGCGTCGCGAGTGAATGACGCACCTCCGGTTTGGCACTTCCGGCTACTAGCAGCCGGCAGTGGAGCCCTGTTCGCTTAGTCTGACATCCGGAAGCGGGACGGCCCTCTGCTGCGCGTCCACGAGCTCTAGGAGGGGAGGAGCGCGGCCCGGCTCTACGGTCCCCTGCTCCCGGTCCCACCTCCGGCTGTCCAGCCGGTAACCGTCACGCGTGCTGTGACCTAATTGGCTCGGGAGGTGGGGACGGGGCTGTCCCAGCCTGTGGAGGTGGGGGTAGGGGCTATCTCAGCAGGGGAAGCGTAGCTTTGGGGAGTGGGTTTTGCCAAGAAAGTCTCCACCAAAAGTCCTAACGCGACGTGCTGAAGGGGGCGCACTCCAAACTTGTCACCTCGCCGCCTCTCGCGGGCGTGCGCCTGACTGCGTCTCAGTCTAGGATTGTTAGGGGAGGCTAGCTTTGTTCTCCCGCTTTACAGACCCCTTTCCTCCCACTCACACCCCCTCTCTGAGCTGCGCCACTAGCACATGGTGCAGTGCTTCTTAGAGGCGTTGCTGTCCTCTGCTTGGAGGCTTCCGGGGATTTTCCAGGACGGAGGAAGGCGCTCGCCTAAGAAAAAGCCTTCAGGTTCCGAGTCAGAGGAGGAGGAGCAGGTGGAGAAAGGGGTGTCCTTGGGATCACTAAGAGTCTCCGAGCGGCACTGCTCCTGCCCTTTGGGTGCCTCGGCTTTGTCCCCAGGTCGGTTCTCCTGCTGGGGACTGGATCCAGGCAGCCACGTCTGAGTTTGCAGGCTGGAACCGCCGGCAGCAGCGAGAAGGAGTGTTCGGGAGAGGGTCGCAGAGTTCACCGAGGTTTGGTCCCTTCCTCTAGTTCGGTCGGGTCCAGTCTCCCCTGTTCCGGGCCGGGTCGGAAACACTGGTCTCAGAGATGCGGAGCCGGACCTCCACCGCAGCTAGCGGGGGTGAGGCCCAGCCTCTCGCCCCGCCCAGCCCAGCCCCTG
>NW_012111475.1:926526-932770 GCF_000951035.1 Colobus angolensis palliatus
CGGTGAGAGCTGCGGGCCCCGAGGCTCGGATCTGGGGTTGCGGTGGGGGTGCTCCTGGAGGGACGGGACGGCGTGGGACCGGGGCGAGGGTCCCAGCCCGGGAGAACCCCCACAGCCCAGCCCAAGCCCCCTCCCGCTTTGCTCTGCATCCTTTCCCTTACCAAGGAATGCATGCCCTTCCAGTGCCCCGGCCCAGCTCGAGCCTGCATCCGAGTAGCGGTTCTCGAAGCAGCTGGGGCAGCAGGGGCTTCCCCCAGGCAGGGCATAACGTCCCCCGCCCAGAGGCCCGGCGCAGTCCTGGCAACAGAAGTGGTTCTCATGCCAGCGCTGTCCCTCCGCCTCGGTGCAGCGCCGGGAGAAGATCAGCTGGGAGAGGGAGAGGGGAACGTTTCATTCATTCATTCACTCATTCATTCATCCAGTAACCACGCCTTTTACCCAGTTAACGCTAAAGCACGTCTGCATACATTCCCATTTGATTCACTCAGCCACTCTTGGACGCAGGGAGGACTGATTGGCTTAGCCAGGATCTCAGCTAGCAAGTGGCACAATCCGAAGTGCGACCTGGGGGTCTGGACTCCCAAACCGGGGCTCCAGGCTTCCTTTTATGCTGACATCAAGGGAATTTCTAGCATGATAAGGCACAGCACTGGGCACTTGGCATCTACTGAGATGAGCATGTGTCCAAGAGTCCCTGCTCTAGAGAAATTCTGTCAGTCCAAGAACATTTGAGGGCCTCTGCAGTGGGGGAGGCCAGAGGTAGAAGGGCACCGGGTCCCACATGCCCAGAGCTCAAGTCAGAACACAGTGAACTTGCCCAGGCTGGTTCCTACTTCTCCCCACTCCCTGATACTGTGAGAAACTGTGGCCCAGGAGAGTGTTCCTTTGTATCCTGCCACTCTGGACCCTGGGCAGACCCCCAGTTCCTCCCCTCCAGGCTGTACCTGGTCACAAGCCGGGCAGCGCGGTCGCAGCAACTCTGCATGATGGCGGCCGCAGTAAAGTTGTCCATCATTGTAGAAGTAGATGAGGTTTATCAGGGCCTGGCCACAGGCCTGGCAGGCAAAGCAAGACTGGTGCCAGCAACGCTGTTCCCCTGCCCGGGCTGCAAACACTCCGTACTCTCCTGGCTTCAGCAGCTCCCTACACTGTCAGAGGGGAGGTGCTGAGGTGGTCGGAGTAGGCACTACCGTCCTAACTTCCCTCCTTGCTCTTGCAATCTGATCCCAACCTGTTCTCACCATACCCTAGCAAGCCCACATCCACTGCAACCTATACCAAGAGCTCCCAAACTTGGTTTCTGTTTTTCCTGTTTCCCAACCAGAGTTCCAGAAGCTAGCCCCTTCTGCAGAAATGAGAGGGCAAAGAATAGAGGAAGGGGAACTTGAGGGGAGGGGTGCTACAGACCTTCTCACAGGTGTGTCCTTCAAGCTTGGGAAGTACCACGCGGGCTACCCCCTGTCCCAGGGCCTCCTGCTTCCGCCTGGCACAGAAGAGCCGCAGCTCGGCCCGCTCCTCCTCCCCAAGGGCCAGGCAGTAGTGCTCCTGCAGAAACAGTCCTCTACAGTTACTGGGAGAGCTCCAGCAGGAAAGATTGAGCATTGCTTGGAGGAAGGCTTGGCTGCTGGGTCAGAGAAAGGTTGTAGAACCTCAGGGAGATGCCAGAGATAATGGCATAGAAGGGGAAATCGAAGAAGAAGGAAAGGAGCTCAGGAAAGGCCACCTGAGTCTCCCCCTGCCCCCCAGGCCACATGAGTCTCCCCTTGCCCCCCTAGGAATGGTCATCAATCAGGTCTGACAGGCCCGCAGCACTTAGCCCTGTCACCATTAGGTCCTTGCTCCCAATAAGCTAAGAGCTCAGTATCACTTCCCATTCTTGCATTTCCTCAAATTATTTCATATACTCCTGTCTTGCTTCCCCAATTGAATTGTAAGCCTTTAGGCTGGGCACATGTAGACCCTCAATAAATATGTAACAACCATACTCTCTACATTTGTACATTCCATTATCCCTTTCAAAAGTCGTTCATGTCCATTTTCTCATTTGCTCTTGAACTAAGCGTTGTGGTGGGCAGAGCAGATGTTATTGCACCCGCTATTGTTACTGCCAACGTGAAAACTCAGGCAGGGGGAGAATGACACCCCAACCAGTGGCATACCTGGGCCTTAAATCCACATCCCCTAACTTCTGGACTGAGGTTCTTCCCACAGTAAGAAAAGAGAGGGGCAGGGAGAGGCAAGGGAGGGAAGATGGGGAGAGGAGACCCACATCAATGTCCTGTGGAGGGAGTTGCTGCAGGAGGGTCCGAAGCCCAGTCCAGTCGGGGGCTTGGTTGGTGTCCAGGCAAAGGGAACCCAAGCTCAGAACTGAAGGATCCTGGGGAGACATGGAAGAAGGGGAGGAGTGAAACTAGGTTTTTCTTTCTCCTTTTCCCCTAGTCATTGCCACCTCTTCTCCCATCTAGAGCAGCTTCTAAGCATGCCCTCCATTTGGGAGGGTCCTCCTTCCAGATCTTCACTGAGTGCAAGGATAGCTGACTGATGCCTGTATCTGTGGTCTTCCTTGAGGGAGGCTGGGGAGGCCCCACACCCCAAAACAGCTTTCCTTCTTATGCTTTCCCTTCTTAACCCCCTTCATGCCTTGGGGCCAAAGCCCCTAGAGTTTGCTTTGACAACACAGATTCCCTAGGAGAGGTAATGGATATTCATGTGAATGAGTTTAAAGTCAAAACCCCATGTTCTAAGCAGGTGCAGAGACAGGAATTCCTGCAAAGTGAGAAAGGCAATAAGAGATTAGGCATGAAGTCAAACTACCTCCGGGTTACTGGAAAAAGGTGGCCACCCCACAGGATAGAGGATATGTTGGTCTCAGAGGAAGGGCACAACTCTACTACCTGAGCAGAGGTGTCCTCAGGGTCCTCCCCTGGCAGGTGGCCTGAGTCACTGTCTGAGTTGGCTGGCAGACCTGGATCCTGGGGCTTGGGGCTGTCCTCTTGGTGGGGCCAGCCAGAGTTTTGCACTGACATTAGTGGCAAAGGCTACCCCAAAACAATAAGGACACCTCCATGTATTAGGCCGTTAAAATGTGCTAGGAAGTGTTAAGTGCTTTATAGGTATTATTTCCCTCAGTCCTCCCAACACCCAAATGACTTAGGTAGTATTATCCCCATCTTACAGATGGCCCAACTGAGGATCAGACCATGAGTAACATGCCTAAAGTCAAACAGCCAGTAAGTGGCAGAACCAGGTCTTGAGGTCGTCTTTTGGTCCAGAATTTCTGAAGTTCAAAATTCTGGGGTCTCCCAAGATTGGGATGGAGGTAAGCGGAGGCCCATGGTAGAAGGAGAGGGCACTTTGCCTTTCTGGTGGGCCTTTGGGCAGGCTGGCCCCTCTCTCCTTACCTCATCAGCCTTAACTTCCACCATTTCTCACCATGCACCCACAGCCCCAGTGAGCCCCAGCCCCACCACACCCACAACTTCCTACATGGGTCCAGTTTTTCCAGCTACATAGGCTTGGGCCTCTGGTTAAAGGATCTCCTTACCAGGAAACCCTTCTTAGCCTCTGTGACCATACCAGCTCTCCCTTCCCTGAGCAACTGAAGCAAGCAGTGCCCCAAGATTCAGTGCCCCAAGATTTAGCACCTAATGTTTTTCTCTTTGCTCCCTGCATCTCTCTCGGCTCCTCATCTTAACTTTCTCGAGGACAAGAACACCTTGCACTTTTATATATAGCAGCAATTGCATTGGATAATCTAAGTTCATCTCTTCAGTTTTCCTCTCGGCAACTCCTGATATGACCACAGTATCTTGGGGGTAAGAAGTGACTATTGGCTGGGCACAGTGGTTCAGGCCAGTAATCCCAGCACTTTGGGAGGCTGAGGCGGGCGGATCACCTGAGATCAGGAGATCGAGACCATCCTGGCCAACATGGGGAAACCCCGTCGCTACTAAAAATACAAAAATAAGTCAGGCATGCTGATGTGTGCCGGTAATCCCAGTTACTAGAGAGGCTGAGGCAGGGGAATCACTCCAACCTACCTGGGAGGCAGAGGTTGCAGTGCAGTGCACTCCAGCCTGGGCGGCAGAATGAGACTCCATCTCAAAAAAAAAAAAAAAAAAGTGACTATTAATGTAGAGAAGAGATGAGCCCTGCCCTCAAGGAGCTCATAGTGGGTAAGACAAAGATGAAACCAGGTAGAATGGGATCAGAGCTCTGAGCAGATACAAACCCTGGAGAAAAAAATAACCAGAGCAAACTTTTTAATAATATTTACTCTGTGCCAAGGACTCTTCTAGAATATTATATAACATAGTCTATCCTCACAATAATCTTATGAGGTAATTTCTTTTATTCCACTTGACAGTTGAAACAAGTTAATTAACTTGCCCAAGATCATACCAGAGGCTAAGGGAAGCCTTAGGGGGACTTGGCTTCTGAGAGCTGGGATAGATTCTCAAAGTAGCTGGGCACAGGAGGGTCATCATCAAATCTCCGGCCTCTGTAAGACTGGGCCAGGGATTTGTATTGGGGTTGAGGTGAGGGTTTGGACCGTAACAGTTAATACTGCTTTCCAGCACTGAACCCTCCTCAGCACTGCCCCTCCACTCCCACTTCAAATGTCCTGTGCCACCCTTCCCTCCTTCCTGGCTTCACACCCACCTGCTTCCTTCCTCTTCTGTCCCTCAGGTCAGGTTTCCTGTGGAAGGTGGCCAGGATGGGCTGTTCACACCAGGAGTAGCCACTAACAGCACTGCTCCTGCTCCAGGCAGCAAGAAAGGAGGGAGCATCTGGGGCCCCAGGAGGGGACTTGCACCCTCTTCCATTTTAGCTCTAGTTTGCAGTTTGCATGGAATTGTCCAACACAGAAACAACGCCTCAGAAATCAGGCCTCTACTCCTCACCCTTCCATCTCCCCAAAGGCAGCCAAACTCCACCTCCACCTAGCACTGGGACACCCTTACTAACAGGCCAGCTGGATTCCCTCCATAATTCCCTTCCCCCTCCTACCTCAGATAAGGGACAGAGCTGAATCCCTTGTCTTGCCTCCATCAAGGTGCAAGAGGGCTCAGGAGCTGGACATCCCCAACCCCCGCTGCCCTGAAGGGCAGAGCCTGAGAAGACTTAGGGCTTGGGGAGGTGGAGGGATGGGAAGATTTCTGGGGACAGTGGGAGGGAGAAGGAAGGGGAGTGCCCGGTCCCGCCGAGTGCCCTCTCGGTAGATCCCCAAAGCTTTTCTAGAACTTGGCGGGCCCGCCTCCGGGGCTGGGACGCGGTGTTTCCCGAGTCCGCTGGGCTTCCGGGTCTGGCGGCTGGGATTTTAGGGGAGTGGACCAGGACTTGGCTGGGGTCTCACCATCGCTGTGCGTCGCTGTCCGGGCAGTTCTGGACCGACTCTGCCGTCAGGCCCCTCACCCAGACCCCACCCCAAGGCGTCAGCGCCCGCCCCCGTCTGCCCCCGCCCTCACTAATAGCATGGCCCTTCCTCTCCCACGCCCCAGGGGTCCCCGTCCGCCCCTCCCCTGCTGGTGGAGAGGGGCGGCTCAGGGAGGGGCCTAGAGCTGCAGATTGGGGGCGGGGGGGAAAGCAAAACAAAACCACATTTGTGGGATCTCAGGGTGGAAATGTGCTGGCTCCACGGCCTCTGCCATGCAGGTGCAGGGACTCAGACTGGGACTGCGCCCGGCAGGCATCCAGTAGACGCCGGGAGCCACGTTTACGCTGGGTTCTCAACCACTCGCTGAATGGAAACGCCTCGCCAGGCCCGCAGCCCTGTCCCTCCGCAGTTGCCAGGTCTCCCGAAACTCTCCCTCTGGTCTCCCAGCCCCGCCCCTCCGCGTGTTTCCCTTCAGTTCTCTCCCCCTTGTCTCCAGTGGTCCCCCTGGCCCCTTCCCCTCCGCTCAGCCCTCTTCCAGGTTACATCGTCTTGCCCGTCTCCCTTCAGGTCCCTTCAGACCCTCTCCCCTTCCCTTCGTTTCTCGCCCAACCCTCCGTCTCCTTTTCGCTCGCTGCAGCACCCCCACCTTTGGTGTCCTCAGCCCCGCCTCTGCGCCCCGCCTCCGCCGCAGGCTCCGCCCTTCCCCCCACCCTCGCCGGGCTTTCTCAGCCCCTGGCCAGGAGCGCCCTCTGGCGTCTGCGCATGCTCACTACTCCCGACTGCAAAGTCCTCCAAAGGGACCTTCTAGGCTGCGTGCCGGTCGCCCCCGCTCGGGTCCGCCCGCCCGCAGCGTCTCGTTGGTGCTGC
>NW_012111475.1:933070-964961 GCF_000951035.1 Colobus angolensis palliatus
GGGCTGGGGGCGGGGATCCGGGGAGAGCGCGCACCCAGACCTCCTCATTCCTTATGAGCGTCTAGAAATTCCCCTTGACAGTCCTGCAGACTCTGGCTCCCCTAACCCACCTCTACCCTCGCCGCCCTGAACACACCATCGCATCTCCTGGAGCCCTCAGAACCCCCTCACTCGCTCAGCAAATCTGCTATGCGCACGGACCCAACGTTTCTCTTGGATGCCCCCAAATGCTTCCACTGCCCGGAAATTCCTAGGATCCCTATTCTCCTTGCACTATCCAAAATGCCCACATCCAAAATTCTTGCTCATGTTTCCCCAAACGTCCTCATACGTTTTCAGCCCCCACACCCCCTCTAACTCCTGCCCCGATCCATAACTATCCGAGACCAGAGGCCTCTCCCCATTTCCACTCAATGCAGTCCTTCCTCAGTGAGCTATGTGATACATCCTGATATCTTAAGGAGAAGAGATGGTGATAGGGAAGTGCAACCCCTCCCCCATCTTGCACCGTAGAGTTCTTGGTGCCCCCGCCCTCCCCCCACCCCGTCGGTGGCTCAAGCCCCAGTATTTTCCCAGCAACCTGTCTTTAGTCCTTGCACACCTCCCTGAGCCTGCTTCTTCCTTCCAGAAAATAAGCCAGACCAAGGGGATGGGGTCCTTTTACCTGGAAGTTGTCCAAGGTTGCAGGGTGCAAGGGGCCCTGGGAAGTATTGTTTCTCCAGAGCAGGAATGTGGAATGTCCAGGGGTCTGCAGGGTCCTGGCTTGTTGACTTGTTTACCTTGGGCTCAGATGCCCTGAAATTTTGGCTTACTGTTAACATTTATGTTGAAATTAGGCCTTTCAGAGCTTGGGGAGCAGAAAATCTATCAAGCTTCCAAATGCGAAATTGAAGCAGCCTGTCTTGGAAGAGGAACATGTCAATTTTAGTGATGTTTGTCTTACATTTTTACCTCTACAAGTTATTTAAGCTAGAAGCCCCCCAGTTTATAGATGGTTTCCCCAAAAACTAAGACCTTAGGTGGGAGTTGGGGGGTTGACTTAAGTCTCCCAGATACTTAGTAGCAACAAAACTGACTGGAATATTGGTTTCCTGAATCTTAAACCAGTGCTCTCTCTACTATATCACAGTGTCCTTTTGAGAAAGCTCTTTGTAGAGTTAAAGTTCTCTGCAAAGGTAAGGTGGTGGTTTTGGTGTTTGTTGTAACAGGACTCAGAGGGAGACCTAAAGTGACTTAAAAGGCCTTGGCCAGGCGTGGTGGCTCACAGCTGTAATCCCAGCACTTTGGGAGGCTGGGAGGCTGGGAGGCTGAGGCGGGCGGATCACAAGGTCAGGAGATCAAGACCATCCTGGCTAACATGAGGAAACCCTGTCTCTACTGAAAAAAAAAAAAATTAGCCAGGCGTGGTGGCGGACACCTGTAGTCCCAGCTACTCGGGAGGCTGAGGCAGGAGAATGGCGTGAACCCAGGAGGCAGAGCTTGCAGTGAGCTGAGATCGTGCCACTGCACTCTAGCCTGGGCGACAGAGTGAGACTCCGTCTCAAAAAAAAAAAAAAAGGCCTTGGGTTGTCTTAGACTTCAAACTAATTGATGTTCTGGGAGTCTGTCCCTCTCAGGGCCCATGGGGCTTGGAATTTGTGCTCTCTTTGTCCTTGATTTTTCTTTCTTCATTGGTGTTTTTGTCCCATTAGGGCTGAAACAGATACCCAGGTGGGATGGACTGCCAGGTCAGTTTCATTAACAGTTGGGGGTGAAGATAGAAGGTTTTATTAATCAGTGTCTCTGTTTCCTATGCTAGGTGAGCCCCAGGTGTATCCCAGAGGGATCCGGGTGACTTCTCTGCAGACTGTTTGCCATGACAGCCCAGCAAGGACGGGGGGAATAAAGTGGGAACCCTTCCCCATGCCCTTCCCAATGGCCTGGGTGAGGTAAGAGCTGTGTATAGGAGTCAGTTTTATGGCATTTCCCAAGTTGGGAGGAACAGAGGATACAGGTCACCTGGTTATTCAAAGCTTTACCATTCAGCAGGAGTTCTAGAAGGATAGCTAATCCTACAGATTGGATTGTAGGTTGTGACAAGTTGCAACCCCTTAAAACTTCTGCTTGGTATTGGTCCATGCGTTTCTTGTTCCCTTAGGTCATTCAAGCCTGGGTGGTATCCTCTTCATTCTAGGCACAGCCCTGACTGTTGTGACATATAATCCAAGTACCAGAATCCTGGAGGGAAGAGCCAAATAGTAAGGCCTCTGGTCTCCCCTTCAGACAAAGGGAAGCAAACCTAGCATTTTTTTTTTGTGAAGAAATATCCAATTGAGGTTATTAAAATTGTGCACTGTTTTAAATGTTCAGTCTTCCGAATGTATCTTTTTGATCACAATGTAACAACTCATTTGAAGAGGATATCAAAAAGATAAATTTGCGCTGGATGTTGGGATGGTAGTAAGGGAGAAGAGAGAACTTGGATGAAGTAGAATGGATGAGGTAAAAAGGGAGGAAAAAAGAGACAGGTACAGGCTAAAGTATCTGAGACCCCCCAAGTGACAATTTCTTTGCTGAATCCAAATAAGGGCCTTGGGTTGGCACCCGCCTCCATCTGCTATAGATCACCTCCTGGGCCCCTGCTTTTCTTCCTGCCTATGTCCTTCCCTTGTCATTACATGGGTCAGAATCCTACATACTTCTCAAGGTCCAGATCGAATGTTACCTCTGAGAAGCTCTCTCCCCCATCAGCATTCATCCTTAACACATTGTAACTTGAATTAAGGTTTATCAAATGTGTGTCTGACCTGGATTGAGAATGTGAAGTCTTTGAGGGAGGATCTGTATCACATAGTCTCTTGGACAGAGTAGGTGATCACAATGAGGTGCTTCTTCCTGAGTTCCCCAGAGCAGGGTTTTTTGAAGCTGAAGTTGGTGACCTGCATATCCCGTATGTTTTTCCTAGGGCAGGCTGGCTGCTCTGACACCATGGGGAGCTGCTGCAGCTGCCTGAACAGAGACAGCGTTCCGGATAACCACCCCACCAAGTTTAAGGTACCCAGAGCCCTCTCCTCTCCTGCGTTCCCAACATGGCCTCCTGGGCTCAGACACAACTTAATGGAGTTGTCTCCGCTTCTCTAACAGCAAATCAAATGCCAGGCTGAGTTGTAGGCTTATGGAGACTTCTCGAGCTCACACCCTCTCAAGTAGCCTGAGGAAAAGAGGCCCAGACCACTGCTGTTTTCATGGCCCTTGATATTACCAAGAATGAAAAAATGCCATAATGATGCTTTTGGAACTGTTGTCAGTGTGTTTTTATACCTTTATATATCCCCCACTTTTTTTTTTAGAGAAAACAAAATTCTGTATTTGTGCGTTAATATATGTACAGTATTTAAAATAGTGCTTAGTGGCCAGGCACAGTGGCTCACGCCTGTAATCCCAGCACTTTTGGAGGCCAAGGTGGGCGGATCACCTGAGGATCAGGAGTTAGAGACCAGACTGACCAACATGACGAAACCCCATCTCTACTAAAAATACAAAAATTAGCCAGGTATGGTGGCACACGCCTGTAATCCCAGCTACTTGGGAGGCTGAGGCAGGAGAATCACTCGAACCCAGGAGTTAGAGGTTGCAGTGGGCCGAGATCACACCAGTGCACTTCAGCCTGGGCAACAGAGTGAGATGCCATCTCAAAAAATAATAATAATAAATAAATAAAATTAAATAGTGCTTAGCACACAGTAAGCACAACATTAGTGTTTGCTGTTTGCTGTGGGAAGCTGAGGGCAGACCCAAGTCCACCTGTGCGCTCCCCTGCCCCACCTCTCTGTAGAGGGAGCCTCCTTCTTCCTCATTCTGGGGCATCTTGAAGCATGTTTCTCCAGCCCACCAGAAGAGGGAGCCCTCAGCAAGGGCTCGTAGCTGGGGACGGGGTAGAGGAGACATGTATTGGTTCTGCCTTGGGCTTGACTTTCCTAGGTCAGGGTGTCCCAGTCTCAAGATTTTGAATTTGCAATTGAACTCCTTCCCCTTTAACACCTGGCCCTTGGATACTAAGCCATGGGCTGTCTGGGGTCATCTAACGTTTGTTACCTAACCGACTGACCTTGGAGGTCAACTACCTACTTCTTCCCTCACTGTCCATATGACAAAACTCAGCCCCAGAGAAGTGGGATTTGCCCAGTGAACTGCCGTGGGTCCATGAAACTGCTTCATATAGTTATGTAGCATTCAGTAGAGTCTGTGATAGTCAGATGTGACCTTTGGTTCCCCACCTCTTGTCCTGCATCAGATTGTCTCCCAGTGGCTCAGGGACCCATGCGAACACTTGTTGGACTCACTCATTGACCCTTCTGTCCTCTCCCCTCCAGGTGACAAATGTGGATGACGAGGGGGTGGAGCTGGGCTCTGGGGTGATGGAGCTGACGCAGAGTGAGCTGGTGCTGCACCTGCACCGGCGTGAGGCCGTCCGCTGGCCCTACCTCTGCCTGCGGCGCTATGGTTATGACTCCAACCTCTTCTCCTTTGAGAGTGGCCGCCGATGTCAGACAGGTCAGGGTGAGTACCAGGCCCTGCTCCACCGTGGGATAGGGGCTTATGCAGGACTCTAGGGTTCCTAACACACAGATTAGCCCTCAAGAGGTTAATGTTGTCCCCATCACCTGTGGGCAGTAGAGTGTGATGTATTCTCCCTGCAGTCAGAGGTCGGGGGTGGTAGGTTATTCCATGAGGTCAAGGCTAGAGCCAGCCACGGCTCTCTGAAGGAGTGGCATAGTCTGGGTTTATCTCTTAGGATTCAGACTTAAGCTGTGCAAAAAGAATACTGCATGGGATTGTGTTCAGTGCAGTTTGGGATTATGACTATGCGGAGGTGGAATGAAGAAGCTTCTCTGATGAGGCTGCCAACAAAATAGTGAGCCTCTGAGGTCATGTTTGCTGGAGGAGACATCCCTCCATACATCTTACCCTTGGAGTTCATGAGGCAGAGGCATGGGCGCTGGGTGAGCAGGCAGAGTGGGCAGAGATATTCTTGCTTCTAGTGATGTTTGATCTACACTTGGGTTCCCGGGGGGCTACCCCTGGCCCCAGCGCAGGGTTCTCTGCAACTCCAGGCTTTCCCAGTCTTTTGTATTTCTCGTCGTATTTTGCCAGAGTAGTTCTTTTTTTTCCACTATTTCCTCCCCATCCTATTTGTGCAAACCACAGTTATCCCATTCCACAGCCTAATTGTGTCTTACTTGTGAGTATATGCACAGGCACACCCCAGGTAGCCTCCCCTAGGTCCCAGGTCCCCCTGTTACAGAGGGGAGTGTAGGAGTCCAGGCTGGCCCAAGACCCCAAGGGCATCTTTGAGTCCCCTGATTCACAGACACTCAGCCCAGTCCTGCTGTTCCTGGAACCTTGAGTTGCAGTGTTGCAGTTTGAAGGGCTGTAAGGCTGGCTGCATTGAGGAGCCATGTGATTGCCTTGCCATATTTGCCTTTAGCTAGTCTGCCCATCATTTCTTTCTTCCCACACCAGAGTTTAATGTATGATGTCAGGGACCTGTATACAGTAGGCATTCGCTTTCTGGCCACGCACTGGGCTAATAAGTGAATGAGCAGGGAACAGAGTAGACCCTCTTGTCATCAGTGATCTGAGGGCTGGTGCTCTGGATGGAGCTTTTTTTCCTAGGAAGCAGGGGGTGTTAGGCAGAGGAAGATAGGGGCAGCATGTGAGTAGAATGTTCACTCACCTGGCTGGGCGCAATGGCTCATGCCTGTAATCCCAGTACTTTGGGAGGCCTAGGTGGGTGGATCATGAGGTCAGGAGATTGCGACTATCCTGGCTAACACGGTGAAATCCCGTCTCTGCTAAAAATATAAAAAATTAGCTGGGTGTGTTGGCGGCCGCCTGTAGTCCCAGCTACTCGGGAGGCTGAGGCAGGAGAATGGCGTGAACCCAGAAAGCGGAGCTTGCAGTGAGCCGAGATCACGCCACTGCACTCCAGCTTGGGCGACAGGGTACCCTGGTACCCAAGGTACCCTGCCCCACCACTCCCACACCGCATTGAACACTCCAGCTATATTCCTCTGAGGTGAAATCATTTTCATAAGGATATGTGAGTTCAGGTATCACAAGAAGAGAATCAAAATCAAGGTGGAGGCCGGGCATGATGGTTCTCGCCTGTAATCCCAGCACTTTGGGAGGCCGCAGCAGGCGAATTACCTGAAGTCAGGAGTTTGAGACCATCCTGACCAACATGGTGAAACCCCATCTCAACTAAAAATACAAAAAATTAGCTGGGCATAGTGTCGGACACCTGTAATCCCAGCTACTTGGGAGGCTGAGGCAGGAGAATCTCTTGAACCTGGGAGGTGGAGGTTGCAGTGAGCTGAGATCGTACCATTGCACTCCAGCCTGGGCAACAAGAGTGAAACTCCATCTCAACAAAGAAAAGAAAAAGGATGCTCGGGATGAGAAGAGGCTTTCCTGCCCCGCAGGACTGGGACTGGAGTTCAGGGACGTTTCCTGCACATTATGCATCTGTTGAGCTCCTCTGGTCCTTCCCTATTGCCCAGGGTCACTTCTTCCTCTCCTTCTCTAGGAATATTTGCATTTAAGTGTTCCCGTGCTGAGGAAATCTTCAACCTCCTTCAGGATCTGATGCAGTGCAACAGCATCAATGTGATGGAAGAACCTGTCATCATCACCCGCAATAGCCACCCCGCTGAGCTTGACCTCCCTCGAGCCCCCCAGCCACCCAATGGTGAGGAGACCCCAGTGTATACACACGCACAGGCCCAGGAAGCACAAATCTTGGAGGGATGAGTCAAGCTGGCAGGTTAGGGGAAGGCTGGGTGAGCCAGCCTTCCAGGACAGTTGTCCATGATCAGAACCGTTCTTGAGGATCGATAAATCCTGGGCTGGGATAGGTGACTCAGGCTGAGGCTGTTGAGTCCTGGGCCTTGTATTGACCGATGGTTGGGCAGCAGACAGGAAGACTTTGGGTTTCCATAGAAATGGCAGTCTGAAGTTTTTTCGCTTTCTTCCTGTGTCTATTGGGTCATTCCCATATACTTTCCTTGCTGCTAGTGCAGGCATCTCTGGCCATGACCGTATTCTGGAGAGGGTCCTACAGTTTCTGCTTATTCAGTCATTGAATTCAGACCAGGCACCTGCTTGGTGTTCTGCGCTCCCTGGACTGGCCCATGGGGGGCAGGAGAAATAGAAGCACAGTCCCTTTTTTTGAGGAGCTTTCCTGGACCTTACTGGCAGACCTAGAATGAAGCAAAGGGATGGTCCAGTGACAACAAGATGTGCTTCACGCATTTTGGGTGAGGCTATAATGGAGACAGTGGTGAGGTGCTTCAAGCTGAGCTTGCGGGAAAGGGCAGGGTTTGAAGAGCAGAGGAAAGACGAAGGATGATGGGGGCTGGTGGCTCAGTGGGGTTTAACCACTGTGAGGCCCTGAGAACATCTCTCCTCCATTGGAGGAGTCCCAGAATGCCGCACACACAGCTGCAAGTGGTTGTCAGGTGGCTTAAGTTCCCCTCCCCTGGACTTGTCTCCCCTGTGTCCAGCTCTAGGCTACACTGTCTCCAGCTTTTCCAATGGCTGCCCTGGAGAGGGCCCACGATTCTCAGCTCCCCGGCGGCTCTCAACGAGCAGCCTACGGCACCCCTCGCTTGGGGAAGAGTCCACCCATGCCCTCATTGCTCCTGATGAGCAGGTGAGCAAGCAGCCGGCCAGCCCCTACCCTGTTGGTCTGGGTGGGGATGAGGGATAGGAAATAAGGCCACCTCCTCCCAGTAAGGATCACGGGAAGGGGAAGAACATTGTTAGGGTCCCTTCCGGTCCTTGAAAGGGAGTAGCTTCCTTGGAAGAGTTGGAGGACAAGGAAGAAGAAACTCCAGCTCTTTTTTTGTGTGCTTTTCTTCTCTCATCCTGTCCTTTCTGTTCTCTTTTCTCCCTGCCCTGGGACACTCCTGCCTCACTTGGACTTTCTGTCCCCAGTCCCACACCTATGTCAACACACCGGCCAGTGAAGATGACCACCGCAGGGGCCGCCACTGCCTGCAGCCCCTGCCTGAGGGTCAGGCACCCTTCCTCCCGCAGGCCCGGGGTCCTGACCAACGGGACCCACAGGTGTTCTTGCAGCCAGGCCAGGTGAAGTTTGTGTTGGGCCCGACCCCTGCTCGGCGGCACATGGTGAAGTGCCAGGGCCTCTGTTCTAGCCTCCATGACCCCCCACACCACAATAATAACAATGAGGCCCCTTCCGAGTGCCCAGCCCAGCCCAAGTGCACCTACGAGAACGTCAGCGGGGGGTTGCGGCGAGGGGCTGGCTGGAGACTGAACCCAGAGGAGCCGGGCTGGAATGGCCTTGCCCACCGCCGGGCTGCCCTGCTGCACTATGAGAACCTGCCCCCGCTGCCCCCTGTGTGGGAAAGCCAAGCCCAGCAGCTGGGAGGGGAGGCTGGGGATGATGGGGACTCAAGGGATGGGCTCACCCCCTCTTCCAATGGTTTCCCTGATGGTGAGGAGGACGAGACCCCACTGCAGAAGCCCACCAGCACCCGGGCCGCTATCCACAGCCATGGCAGCTTTCCTGTGCCACTGACCCGCCGCCGCGGCTCCCCAAGGGTCTTCAACTTTGATTTCCGCCGGCCGGGGCCCGAGCCCCCAAGGCAACTTAACTACATCCAGGTGGAGCTAAAGGGCTGGGGTGGAGACCGCCCTAAGGGGCCCCAGAACCCCTCGAGCCCCCAAGCCCCCATGCCTACCACCCACCCTGCCCGAAGCTCAGACTCCTACGCCGTGATTGACCTCAAAAAGACAGTGGCCATGTCCAACCTGCAAAGAGCTCTGCCCCGAGATGATGGCACCGCCAGGAAAACCCGGCACAACAGCACCGACCTGCCTCTGTAGGGACGTCCCGGTCCTCACTACCCTCTGCCCCACCGTGATTCAGCCTCTGCCTCACACTCCTGTCCTCTGAACCCACCCTCCCCAGGGTTCAGGGTTGCTTTGCAGAAGGCATGGAGGTGGAACTAGATGTTTCCCTGTGCTGGCTGGAGTCCCCGGAGATATCAGCCGCAGAGTCTCCTGGTCTGTCTCCAGGCTGGGGAGAGAAGGGTGACCAGGCGAGGAGGGAGCCGAGACATCAACTGTGAAGGGTTCCTGTGATTGCGTTTAGCGCCCTCCCGTTCTGTCCATTTGTCTTGTCTGCTGACTGTCTGTGTGTGTTTTTTTTGGTTGGAATTTTGAAACATTTTGTACCTGTTGATTTTATTTATCAGTTTATTTTTCTATTTATTGTTTTAAATGTAATTTAACATATTTATTATTAATATAATTATTTTTAAATTCTGGCCCAGTGGATATCATCTTCTTAGGGAATCTTTTCTGGTGTGGTACTGGGTTGGACACAGGGCAGGCCTAATCGAGGTAAGGGTTTCACTCTGGGGAATTTGGGGCAGTTATGGTTTTTGTGACAAGTCCATGATTTTTTTTTTTTTTTTTTGAGACAGAGTTTCGCTCTTGTGGCCCAGGCTGGAGTGCAATGGCATGATTTCAGTTCACTGTAACCTCCGCCTCCCAGGTTCAAGCAGTTCTCCCGCCTCAGCCTCCCAAGTAGCTGGGATTACAGGTGCCTGCCACCACGCCCAGCTAATTTTTGTATTTTTAGTAGAGATGGGGTTTCTCTATTGTTGGCCAGCCTGGTCTCGAACTCCTGACCTCAGGTGATCCACCCACCTCGGCCTCCCACAGTGTTGGGATTATAGGCATGAGCCACCACGCCCGGCGAGTCATTTATTGTTCTCTTCCAAGAAGCCCCGGCCATGAACTTAAAGTTGCCAGGGATAGATGCTCTGTTGAAGGAAAGCGGTGGGATGGCTGGAGTCCTAGAAGCCAAAAGGGGGGCCTGTGAGGATTGCCCTAATGAGGTAGAGCCCCAGCCATCTGAGGCTGACAACAGGTGGGGAGTGCAGTGGAGTGGACACAGCTACAGAAGAGGTACCTTCACTTTCTCGGGGAGCCTTTACTGACGTCCTTGCAAGTAGGCAAGCCCCAAAGGGCACTGCTGTCCTTTACCACCTTAGCCCAGAGGTGGACCCTGGATCCTCCTTAGCTGCCCCCAGCATGGCTGAGTCAAGACTAGACCTTTAAACAGGACTTTACTAAAATCCTAGGATTATCGCAAAATGAAAAAACATGGTGTAATGTGTAACTAGATGATCTGGCTTGCTAAGTGTCTTTCCTAGACAGTGTCCCTTCAGGAATGGACTGTTAGGATGCCTCTACCCTGCCACAAGGCTGGGCGCTAACAGAGCCGCCACATTGAAGCACCTGCCTAGAAGCACAGGGTCCAACGGGGATGTGCTGCACACACACCCTAGTGCTGATTCGTTCCAGGAGCTCCTTTCTCTGTCCTGAGGCTGCCTCTCTCCTCTTCCTTCTCTTGCTGGCTTCCTTTCCTCCAAAACTCCATTTCTATCTGAACCCCAGTGCGGTTCATCTAAAGGAAATCCTGCTTTTGTGATAAGCCACTCAGGGCCCAGGTGAAGAATGAGAGCTGTGTTTGTCCAACTTGGGGAAAAGCCTTGTCACTGTTTGTGCCCCCAGCTCCTTGTCCTGTGGAGCAAGCAGACCTGTCCTTTTCCTCACCAAGGAAACAAGCCCAGGCGAGACACCCCATCCAGTTCCCTCCCCCTCTTACTGTCCAGGACACTGCTGCCTGGGCCTCATTTCCTGGAGCTCACCTCCACTGAGTGGGGGTTGGACTGGCAAGCTTCCAGACCCCCCCGACCTCAGGTGTCACTTTCTGTCAGTGAAATGGGCAGTGACAACTGACCACAACAGGATATGAAAAGGCCCTTCAAGTGGGGCCCAGCAGAGCTCAAGAGGGCAGCTGCCACAACCCCAGAGCTGGCACCAAACCCTTTTCCCCCTTATATCCTTTTGATCTCTGGACCAGAGGGGTCACCTACTGCAGGTTGGATTCATTGCAGTTTTCCACGCTGCAGTAGGGAAATGGTGTCTTCTCTCTGCAGCTTATCCAAGTAGCTCGATTCTGTTTGGATGTCCTCATACACTTGCCCCTGCTACTACTCGTGACCTCCACAGTCGGGGTGGTGGGTGTCTCCGAACAGGTGGGTGGATGTGGGGGAGCAGGTATGGCTATGCCAGGACCAAAGTTAGGGGTCCTGGCTGTGCTTGGGACTCATGGGTCAGTGCAGGTTCCGCCTTATCAACGGACAGATACTATGATGGGGTAGCCAAAGGCTGGCTTAAGAGACCCAGGGTCCTGACTTGGTCATTATCTCTGCTACCTTAAGCATTTGGTTACCCAAATGGGCTCGGTTTTTGCACCTGGAAGACATGGAGCTGGTATGAGAAGTAACCAATGAAACGATGAACATGGCACCACGTTGGAAGTAGACAAGACTCCTGCAAGCTGTGTTAACAACCCAGCTGTTCCCTTAGAAGTCACAACTCTTAAGTCCCTCAGGCTGTTTCTTTGCTGAACAAATCAAGAAGGGGCAGTTACTCTCATTCTCTGGGTCCCCAGATCTTAGCCTGACCCCTGGGGTCTCCCTAGAGCAAGTCATAATTGCTTTGATGAGCATGTCTGTGGGGCTTGGGGGAGTCGATTTGCAGCTCAGTGTGGCCCCCAAACCTTTCCTGTCCCCTCCCCTGGTCACTGCCTCTGGCCCATGGGGTCTACTACAGGAATTTTCCTCTCGAGGGAAGGACAGGGTGTGAGTGGACAGCTTTCCTGGCGGGAAGGGGTGGGTGGGAGCGATGCACAGGAGGGTAGCTGCTGCCCCTGTGTTTGAGCCCGCCCTGCCGACAGGGTGTGGTGCACAGATAGAATCAGTTTCCATCACCATCATCATCCAAAGATCATCACCAACATCAGTGCGTGTTTGCCGAGTGCTGGGTTCTCTTCTTTAGAAACAGGCCCTACCCACCCCTGGGCTGCCCTCAGGAAAGGACAGGATCCAGCATCCTGTCTGGGAGTGACATTTCAGGTCAGACCAGGAGGGGCCCTCCCCAAGGTCCCCCCGGGTAATAATAGCACTTTACAAGGGTATAAACACAGTCAGCTTTCCACAGGGCCTTGTTATTTATCTTTATCAGGACTCACTGGCGGGATGTTATCATCACTGTACAGAGGAGGAAACAGGCCAAGAGGTGACGTAACTTGCCTCGGGCCATGAAGTTAATTGGTGGCTTGGGCTAGGGCTGGATGCCGGTCGTGTGTCTCCTCCACCCCCGCTCCCTGCCTGGCCTGAAAGAGCCTCGTTCCCTCAGGTGGGCTGCCGGGAGACTGTGTTGGGTGCTTCTCCCTGGGTTGAGTCCCAGCAGGGGATCACATTCCAGTGCTCCCACTTAGGAATCCTGAAATCCAAGCCAGGGCCTTTCTCAGTTAACTACAGGGTGAACCTGCTCTCCCCTGGGGCCTGCCCTACACCCACCTACCAACTCTGCCCCTCTACTCTCATTTCCTCAGAAATGGCTCCTGGTTGTATCAATGGGAGAGGCCAGGGCAGGTGTGCAAGAAGGGGCTTGACTTCACTCGCCCCTGCCTGCCTCTCCGGCAGCAAATCAGCCTCATGGGAGGCCCTCAGAGCTTAGGCTCCCTGAGCTCTGGGGCGCTCTCTGACCAATATCTTCAAGGGCCGTCCTACTCACAGGTGGGGGGCTTGTAATGAGGCACCCTTGGGCCTTCAGAAAGGTATAGGGAGGGCTGAGGCAAGGGTGGGGAGGGCTTCAGGGCTCTATAGTTCACAGGGTCCAAGATAGAATCTCAGAGCTTGTAGGGCAGCTAAACTAGGACCCATCCAGGGATTTCTGCAACAGGATTCCTGAAGATGTTTATCTAGTGTTTGCTCACACATTTCCAGGACGGGGAGCTGACTACCTAACAAACCCTCCCTCGACTCAAGTCTTATGAAGTCCCTACAATTCTTCCCATTGGGTCCTAATTCTGCTCCTGGATCAGAGCATGGCTAAGTCTAGTCTCTCTGCCAAGGGTACTGAACTTTGAAAGTTGGCGTCACTACTTACTAACAACTTGACTCATGCCCCAGTTTCCTCATCTGTCACACAGGGATGATAACAGTTGTTGTGAGGGTCAAACAAGAGAATGTCTACCCAGCATGAACCATGGCGACTGCCCATAGTAGGTGCTCAGTAAGTGGCAGATGTTATTTTTACCTGAACATGTTCGTTCGTTCTTTTCTTTCTTTCTTTCTTTCTTTCTTTCTTTCTTTCTTTCTTTCTTTCTTTCTTTCTTTCTTTCTTTCTTTCTTTCTTTTCTTTCCTTCTTTCTTTCTTCCCTCCTTCCTTCCTTTCCTTTCCTTTCTTTTCTTTTCTTTCTTTCTTTTTTCTTTCTTTCTTCCTTCCTTTCCTTTCTTTTCTTTTCTTTCTTTCTTTCTCTCTCTCTCCCCTCTCTCTCTTTCTTCTTTCTCTCTCTCTCTCTCTTTTTGAGATGGAGTCTCACTCTGTAGCCCAGGCTGGAGGGCAGTGGTGTGATCTTGGCTCACTGCAACCTCCACCTCCCAGGTTCAAGCGATTCTCCTGCCTCAGCCTCCCGAGTAGCTGGGATTACAGGTGCCTGCCACCACACCCAGCTAATTTTTGTATTTTTAGTAGAAACGAGGTTTCACCATGTTGGCCAGACTGGTCTCAAACTCCTGACCTCAAGTGATCTGCTGTCCTTGGCCTCCCAAAGTGCTGGGATTACAGGCATGAGCCACCACACCTGGCCCTGAACATGATTCTTTCCAGCATGGCTAGTTGTCTACCGCTTTGTGTTCTAGTTTGACTCAGAACTGAGTGCCCGACTTAGCATAAATATAATGTCCAAGTTAGCACTTTACTGGCCCTGTTGACTCTTGGGCCCTTAAAGCTGATCCTGACCTGAAATCACCAGGTCTCCACTTAAACAACTGCAGCATTCCTCACCCCTGACCCCTTCTGTGTTGGAGTCCTTGGCTTGTTAACTGTCCATTCATTCAGGTGACATTTCTTCTTGATGATTGGAGTCTGTTCCGGAATTTAGAGGCACTAAATTGTGGCTAAGACAAGTGAAGAGTAGAGAGGGGTGGCTGGGGGTGTCTGAGAGAAGTGTCTGGGAGGAGGGTCTCCGCTTAGGGTGGATCGTGAGGCTGGAGTACCTGGAGCTCTCAGCCAAGTGCTTCTGGGAACTTGGTTCTGTGAGCCCCCTGACAAGAAGGTCTTCTCGCCACTTGTTCTTTTTCTTTGTTTGTTTGTTTGAGACCGAGTCTCACTCTGTCACCCAGGCTGGAGTGCAATGGCATGATATCAGCTCACTGCAACCTCCACCTCCCAGGTTCAAGCGATTCTCCTGCTTCAGCTGGGATTATAGGCACCCACCACCACACCCAGCTAATTTTTGTATTTTTAGTAGAGACTGGGTTTCACCATGTTGACCAGGCTGGTCTTGAACTGACCTCAGGTGATCCACCCACCTGGCTTCCCAAAGTGCTGGGATTAAAGGCGTAAGCCACCGCGCCTGGCCTCGCCACTTGTCTTGCTTCACCAGGTGAATCACTCTCTGGGTCTCTCTGGGCTCCTGTTTCTCCCAGGATTGTCATTCCTTGCAGAGTTGCCTGTGGAAAGGAGCTGGATGAGTGACGCAGGCAAGTGAGAGCATCACCTGCGTTCCAGGTGCAAGTTGTCATTAGGCTCACTTTTTTTTTTTTTGAGATGAAGTCTCACTCTGTCACCCAGGCTGGAGTGCAGTGGTATGACCTTGACTCACCGCAACCTCCGCTTCCCGGGCTCAAGCAATTCTCCTGCCTCAGCCTCCCGAGTAGCTGGGATTACAGGCTCCCACTACCATGCCTGGCTAATTTTTGTATTTTTAATAGAGACAGGGTTTCACCATGTTGGCCAGGCTGGTCTCAAACTCCTGACGTTGTGATCCACCTGCCTCGGCCTCCCAAAGTGCTGGAATCACAGGCGTGAGCCACCTCTCCCGGGCCATTAGGCTCACTTTTAAGGGATCATTAGTATAATGACTGAGTTAATGGGTGGGGGCAGGGAACCATTAGCCTTGCTGATGAAGGGGAGTGTCCACAGCTGTCTCCTTCTCCTTGCACTTTACCCCCTTAGCTGGAGAGGCATGGTCCCTTGGGAGTCTTTCCATGTTGCCTACCTCCACCTGTCCCCGTTCAGCCTGGCCTGGTTGCCCTCTGGGTAACAGTGTCCCAGAAAAAGTGTGTGGGGTGACAAAATGGAGAATTGGGGGCTCTGGCTGTCTGGGGGAAAATAAATGTAAATTGTAGTTAAATTGTTCATTTTGACTGTGTGCTGCCTGGGCTGGAGAGAGCTGGGCAGCTGCTGGGGAGGAGGTGGGAGCAGCAATGGCAGGTGGGGTGCAGGACATCAGGCTGAGGGGTGTGTGGGGTGGGGAAGAGTTACCAGCCATCCTTTGAGACTCCTTGTCTCTCTGGTCCAATGGGCTGGTGCTGGCCACTTTCCCCAGTGAGCTCCTGTCCCTGGGATTAAATAGCCTGAGGAACATCAATTTTTATTCATGGGGGTGGGGGAGGGGGGCACAATGTACAGTCACACAAGTATAATGGCTTTGATTTCCCACACACTGGACACAGTGGGCCCAGGATACAGAATCTGGGTTGTGTGGGCTGAGTCCAGACAAAGCCCTGACTCCTCAAAGCTTGCAGTCTAGTTGGGGGAATGAGGATCACACCAGACAAGATTATGGGACACGTGCCTCTGCCATTTGGTAGCTGTGTGACCTCAGGCAGATCACTCAACCTCTCTGAACCTGTTTCCTCATCTATTAAAGGGGACGAATGACTTACCCCATAATATTGCTATGAGTTCAATAGGAAAACACACATAAATGGTTCAGTGGGTACTTGGCGCAGAGCCAAAGCTTAGCTTTGTTATGGTTGTCACAGTAATAAGTGATGTGGAGAAGCTTCCTGAAGGAAGTGGACCACGAGCATGAGGAGGATTTGGGGACCAAGAGGGAAGTGTGGGCTTAGCAGTTAGCCTGGTGGGAGGGCTGGTGGGAGGGCAGTTGGGAGGGGAAGGACTGGGCTGTTGGGAGGAGAGAAGCAGATGGGGCGTGAGGTGGGAGGGCTGGGTTAGGGGTGGTCAGGGAAAGTGGAGGCGACTACAGTTTCCGGGCTGTGGAATGGCGGGCTGTGCGCCTGCATGTGGATTGCATGGGTCAGGCTGTGGATCATGAGGAGGCGTGGCTCAGACCAGGTGTGGACATTCACTCACCATTCACCCAACACATATTTTTGTTTTGTTTTAATTTTTGTTTTTTGAGACAGAGTCTCGTTCTGTCACCCAGGCTAGAGCACAGTGGCGTGATCTTGGCTCACTGCAACCTCCGCCTCCCAGGTTCAAGTGAGTCTCCTGCTTCAGCTGGGATTACAGGGACCCGCCACCACGCCCAGCTAATTTTTGTATTTTTAGTAGAGACAGGGTTTTGCCATGTTGGCCAGGCTGGTCTCGAACTCCTGACCTCAGGTGATCTGCCCACCTTGGCCTCCCAAAGTGCTGGGATTCCAAGCGTGAGCCACCGCACCTGGCCTAATTTTTTTCTTTTTTTTTAAATCTTAATCAGACTCTGTCTCCTATTCATAACCAACACGTATTTATGGAGAGCCTGCTAACGTGCCAGGCACTGTGCTGAGTGCTGGGGACAGAGCAGCAAGGAGGACAGATACAGCGCATGCCCACGTGAACTTACATTCTTCTGATGGTGAGGCGATTAACTGGCAAGTATTAGTACGTTAAGTTTAGGGAATAGATAACTTTAAAGAAAATTTAAAAGGAAGCCAGATGTGGTGGCTTCTGCGTATAATCCCAGCGACTTGGGAGGCCAAGGTGGGAGGATCACATGAAGCCAGCAGTCCGAGACCAGCCTGGGCAATATAGCGAGACCCCCATCTCTAAGGAGCTCAGGAGTTCAAGATGAGGCTGGGCAACATAGCAAAACCTCATCTCGAGTAAAGATTTAAAAAAAGATTAGCTGGGTGTAGTGGCATGCTCCTGTGGTTCCAGCTACTCAGGAAGCTGAGGCAGGAGGATGGCTTGAGCACAGGAGATTAAGGCTGCAGTGAGCTGTGTTAACACCACTGCACTCCAGCCTGGGCACAGAGGGAAACCCTGTCTCAAAAAATTGAAAGAGGCCGGGCGCGGTGGCTCAAGCCTGTAATCCCAGCACTTTGGGAGGCCGAGACGGGCGGATCACGAGGTCAGGAGATCGAGACCATCCT
The DNA here is from genome assembly GCF_000951035.1 of Colobus angolensis palliatus. Lineage (NCBI taxonomy): Eukaryota > Metazoa > Chordata > Mammalia > Primates > Cercopithecidae > Colobus > Colobus angolensis. The sequence continues at coordinate 950,329 of NW_012111475.1, forward strand.
GGCTAAGATGGTGAAACCCCGTCTCTACTAAAAAATACAAAAAACTAGCCGGGCGAGGTGGCGGGCGCCTGTAGTCCCAGCTACTCGGGAGGCTGAGGCAGGAGAATGGCCTAAACCCGGGAGGCGGAGCTTGCAGTGAGCTGAGATCCGGCCACTGCACTCCAGGCTGGGCGATAGAGCGAGACTCCGTCTCAAAAAACAAAAAAAAAAAAATTGAAAGAAAAGAAAAATGCACAAAATGTGGTTGAGTGTCGGGAATGGGCATGTCAAGGAAGACCTCTCTGGGGAGGTGACATTGAAGCAGAGATCTGAGCGCAAGACAAAGGCTGAATGAACCGCTGAGGGAAGGAAATTCCCAGCAAAGGGACGACAAGTGCAAAGGCATGATAGGGGAAATGTGCTGGATGGGTTCAAGGAAAAGCAAAAGGGTGAAAGGAGGCCAGTGCAGCTGTCAGAGGGAAGAAATGGAGTGAGTTGGGGATGAGGACATGAGGAGGATTCATGCTTTCGTGAGGACCAGGACCTGGGGAGGCATGCAGATTTTACTTTAAGAGCAATAGGAAGCTATTGGAGGGTTCTGAGTAGATGAGGTCCAGCTTAGGTGTTTGTTTGTTTGTTTTTGAGACAGAGTCTCGCTGTTGTTGCCCAGGCTGGAGTACAGTGGCACAATCTCGGCTCTCCGCAACCTCTGCCTCCTGGGTTCAAGCGATTCACCTGCCTCAGCCTCCAGAGCAGCTGGGATTACAGGCATGTGCCACCATGCCTGGCTAGTTTTGTATTTATAGTAGAGATGGGGTTTCTCCACCTTGGTCAGGCTGGTCCTGAACTCCCGACCTCAGGTGATCCACCGGCCTTGGCCTCCCAAAGTGCTGGGATTACAGGCATGACCCACCGCGCCCAGCCAAATGTTTATTGTATAAGCACCCCAGTACTTGGTAATTTGCTACAGCAGCCCAAACTAGGACAGGAGGCTACTGCTATAACCTACAGAGAGATGATGGTGGCTTGGAATTGGGTGGTGGCAGTGGAAAAGGGGAGAGGTGGACAGATTTGGGATGTATTCTGGAGGTGGACCCAATAGGACATTGACAATCGAAATATTGGTAGGAGGATATGGGAAAAGGAAAAAGAAGATTAAGGAGAACTCTGAGGTTTGGGGTCTGACAGCTGAAAGAAGAGAGAACTTTTATTGATATGGGAAAGGAATTTGGGGGTAAGAGGAAGAGATTTGAGCTGGAGGCCTGGGGGGACAGGTCCCTTGACACTGTGACCCATCCCTGGAGCTAGAGACTGCAGAGCAGGTCCTTCAAGCACCGCCAACTCAGAGCTGACGTCTCTACCAGCCCCACACTCCTGGGGGCCAGGCCAGGCCTTATGGAGGTCCCACCTCACTGCTCCTGTCCCTGTGATTTGTCCTGTGCTGTCTGCTGAACCTGTGACCAAGGGTGACCCAGATGCCAAGCCCCACCACACCCCCAGGGCTTTGGGACATGCAGCAGCAGTGCTGTGGGTGGAAGGGCATATTCATGTCCAGAGCAGGTCTGGGGAATCAGCAGAGAGAGTACAGCAGAAGTGAGACAGACTCCCTGGAGGACAAGCCCCTGGGGCCTCGGGCCTAGCACTAGGCAGCAGTGACACATTCTCCTACAAAGGGACAAAGTGGAGATCCTCAGAGATCCTCCTGGAACTTCAGGATCGGAGACTTAGCTCCCTGGAATCTGAGCAGGACTCGGGGAGGGTCCCCAGACTTGGCAGGAAACGGGCACAGTCAGAGGGACACCTCCCAGGTAACCTCAGAATCAGCAAAAGGGGATCTTTGGCAGGAAATCAATGCACATGGCTTTAAGGCTCATCTAAGGCCTCTGGATCCTTTCTCTTCCCCATCACTGTGGGGTGCATGAAGACCCCCTGAGGCTAGGGGTCCCCCATCTGCTCTAGTTCTCAGTTTCCCACACTGTACAATGGGCACACAGAGCCAGGCCCTCTGGATGTTGGGATGTCGGGAAGGGTTGATGTGCTATACATACCTACCATGGGGCATCCCTCTGGAGGCTGCGGCCCCAGCCCCTGTCGTGGGCCCCTGGTGTCCCACACTAGGAGTCCCTGAGTACAGGGAGAGCCGTGGCCAGTGGCACACTGCGGCTCACAGGCACACCTCTCCAGAACCCAAATAGATTGGCCAGGATCTGAGCTGGCTCCAAGGACCTGGACTGTAACCATATCCATATGAGGCTTGACTCAGGGCCATGGGGTGGAAGACATGAGGGCCGGACCTAGAGCCTCCTGAGCCCATTATCAGTGTTTGGTTTGGGACTTTTGCATTAGGCTCAGTTCCTGCTCCTTATCCAGGCCCTGGTGATTACATTCTCTGGCCTTTGATGTGCCGGAACCTGGACACTGGGCTCTCCCCTTTCTGCCACCCAATCCTCAAACCCCACCTAGAGAGACCTAGTCTGGGACCATGTCCAGCTCAGTCCAAACAACCCTTCCTTTATGGCCTCTCTTACCTGCACTGCCTCCTGCTGCCCCCACCAACCCCCACAGGGTATTGGGAGAACATGGCATAGGAGCATGGGTTCCTCCTGGCGCCTCTGGAACAGGTCTGGGAGCTCCCCACCAAGAGTCCTATCCATATCCCCCCCGCGCCCCAGCCACCATCCCTCCCCTGCCTGGATCCTTCCCCCTGCTTCCTAAGCTCATGGCTGGGCTAGGGTGAGGTCTCTCCCTCCAGCTTTGGTGAAGAGGTGGAAGCTGCCCATGAGCAAGTGGCTGCTCCTTGCCCTCATTGGCTTCCATTTCTCTGAAGGACTGCTCTGGTACAGAGTCAGGGGGTGATCGGGGCAGGCACAGAGGTGTCAAGTGTGACTGTACTCCAGGCCTGGTCTTTTTTTTCTGAGACAGGGTCTTGCTATGTCATCCGGGCTGGAGTGCAGTGGCTCAATCATAGCTCACTGCAGCCTCGACCTCCTGGCCTCAAGCAATCCTCCTGCTTCAGCCTCCAGAGAAGCTTGGACTATGGGTGCATGCCACCATACCTGGCTAACCTGCCCAGTCTTGAAAGACATCAAAGTTCAGGAGTTCCTTCCTTCCCTGTATCCAGGGATTAGATTAGATTTCCCTTGGAGCAGATTCGATTTCCTGCTCTCATACGTCACGTTCAACCCTGTCTCCCCACTGAATCCACCACTGATGGCAGCAAGAGATGATTAAATAAAGCAGTGAGACTGTGGCCTATCTCAGTCCCAGGCCTCATGCTAACGTTGGCTGGAGAGCCTTAACTTGTGGTTGGCTGGACTTAAGAGGCACTGGGCTATGAGTGAAATCAGCTGAACTCCCACCTGCCAGGGTCCTGCTAAAGAAATGCAGGGGCGGCTGTCACTTACAGACTTCCTGAAGAAACACCAGCGTGACCCTGCCAGCAAACACCTCAACTACGTCACACATCAATGACAGAGGCTTATACACTGCTGTCCCATAAGATAATAATACTGTATTGTTACTGTACCTTGTCTAAGGTTAGACACACAAATGCTTACCGTTGTGTTACAGTTGCCTAAGGTATTGAAGACCGCAACACGCTGTGCTGGTCAGGGTAGGAGCAACAGGCCCTACCACACAGCCTAGGTTTCTGTAAGTGCGCTCCATGATGTTCACACAATGAAGTCTCCTAATGACCCCTCTCTCATAATACATTCCTGTCATTAAGTAACATATGACTGCCTATACACCTGAGTGGGTCAGGCTCTGCCCACCCACCTGTCACCACCCAGCTCCTCATAGGGGTGACTCATTTCTTACTGTGTCACCAAAGCTGAATGAAGCTGAGTCCTGAGAGGACACAGCCCTGTCCTCAGGGAGTCCCAGTCTGAGAGAGACGCAGCCCCGTCCTCAGGGAGCCCCAGTCTGAGGGAGACGCAGCCCCGTTTTCAGGGAGCCCCAGTCTGAGGAAGACATACAGCCCTGTTCTCAGGGAGCCCCAGTCTGAGGGGAGACGCAGCCCCGTCCTCAGGGAGCCCCAGTCTGAGGGGAGATATCTTAAAGACTCAAGACAGTGGGGAAGTCATCTGTCAAGGTCGGAGCCATGCCCTGTGGGAGCTGCTGAAGGGTGGGACTGGGGGTCAGTGTGGGCCTGGGGCCCAACTCACCCTCAGTGCCTGAATCTCTCTCCCCAAATGTATTACTCTGGGGAGATCAAGCTGGGGACACCCTCAGAGCTTTATGATCCTCTTTGGCATGGACTCAGCCAACCTGGCAGTGCCGTCAGTCTTCTGTGAATGCCCAGCTGTCGTGCATGCTCTTCTAGAGCCCACAGGAGGGAGGTGTCTAGAGCTTGTGGGAGAAACAGTCCCTCCCTCCTGTGAGCTGCAGCAGTAAGTCCCAGAGTGGCAAAAGGCATCATTCTTGTCCTCCTGAAGCTTCCAGTCTCTTCAGAAAGGTCAGGAGCACAGGCAGGGGTGAGCAGCACACATTATAGGCCTTATGTTTCATGATGTCCAATATAGAGTTCAAAAAGAAGCCCCTCGGCTGGGTGCAGTGGCTCACGCCTGTAATCCCAGCACTTTGGGAGGCTGAAGGGGGTAGATCACCTGAGGTCAGGAGTTCGAGACCAGCCTGGCCAGCATGGTGAAACCCCGTCTCTACTAAAAATTCAAAAATTAGCTGGGCCTGATGGCACATGCCTGTAGTCCCAGCTACTCATCAGGAGGTTGAGGCAGGAGAATCGCTTGAACATGGGAGGTGGACGTTGCAGTGAGCCAAGATCACACCACTGCACTCCAGCCTGGTGACAGAACAAGACTCCGTCTAAAAAAAAAAAAAAAAAAAAGAGAGAGAGAGGCCCTTTGGAGGGCTGGAGATTCAGGAAGGGCTACATGGAGGAGGCAAGGTGGGAAGAGCCACCAGAATTGGAAGTGGCAGAGGCAAAAGGCGAGGGCACCAGGCAGGAGAAGCCACAGGAGCCAGTGTGGCCTTCAGCTCACCATTTAGGAGAGCACAGGGTCCAGGGTGGGGTGTAGGTCACCACCGGAACCAGATGGCGCTGATGTGGGGTGAGGGGAGGGGAGGCGCAGTGTGGGCCTGATGTGCATGCCTTGCTCCTAACAGCCAGGCACAGGTGCTCCTTGGAGGGCTGTCTCAGCAGTGGCCTGGGCTTTGACGTTGTGACTGTAGGTGGGGGCAGGAGGCCAGCCAGTGCCCGACTGAGTTGGGAGTCCAGCTTCCTTCCTGCTGAGGGAGGTTGCAACCTCCTGGTTCTCCTGAGGGCCACCCCCAGTGGATTCCCCTCCTCTCGAGGGGGCAGACCCAGGGTTTGGCCATCACCAACCAGGAGTGTGGCCTAAGCCAGAGGGAGCTGGACACCACCTTCTAAAGCATTCCCTTTGATGGGATAATGGGGTTGTCCTATCCATCCATCTCTGCAGCTGGGGCCACCGCAGTCATGGATGGCCTTGTTAAGTGGAACCTGATTCCAGAGCCGTGGTCAGTTTCTATCTCAGCAGGTGAGAGAACCCTTCCCAGGAGCTTCCTCCTCCACTCCTCCATGCTTGATCTGTCTCTGAACAGAAGCTTCTGTTCACAGTACCACAGCCAGGGCCTGTGTGGGTACAAGAGAAGCAGGATAGTGACGAAGTGGGCCAGGACTGCTGGGTTGATTCAGAGAATGGGCTCCTGACATTGGGGTCTGATCACCCTGCAGCTGCCTCCTCCCAAGTCTGTGTCTTTGGTTTCATAGCCAACAGGATGCAGTTACTGCAGGAGAAGTCGCCTTTGGGAACATGAGCAGCCAGCTGTGCACAGGCAAGGCCCACTGGAGCCCTGTGAATGCCAGAGTTATTGGAAGGTCACTTTGCTTTAACCCATTGCGTCCATAAAATCACAGGTGGAATGCACCTGTTATATATGTCTTATGTAAAATGTATTACGACAAAAACATGGCTATTCAAAGGAGGTCACTCATCCCTATTTCACGTGAACTCTCCTCTGCATCTTTGCCATTGTGAGCTATGTTATGATGGGTGAATATGTAGTCTCCCCAGCAGCCCAGGACTCCCTGAGAGCAAGGACTGCCTCCCCTCGTTGCCACTGGGGTTCTCTGAGGACTAGTGTTCTGTCTCCTTTCTTCTCTCCCTTCTCTTCCTCCTCCTTCTTTATCTATCATCTATCTATCTATCTATCTATCTCTGTCTATCCTCAGAGACCTTTGTTGTGATCTTCTTTTTAAAATGTGATTGGCCAAGCGCGGTGGCTTCATGCCTGTAATCCCAATACTTTGGGAGGCTGAGGTGGGTGGATCACAAGGTCAGGAGTTCGAGACAAGCCTGGCCAACATGGTGAAACCCCGTCTCTATTAAGAATACAAAAATTAGCAGGGCACGGTGGCAGGTGCCTGTAATTCCAGCTACTTGGGAGGCTGAGGCAGGAGAATTGCTTGAAGCAGGGAGGCAGAGGTTGCAGTGAACCGAGATCATGCCACTGCACTCCAGCTTGGGTGACAGAGCAAGACTCTGTCTCAGAAAATAAATAAATAAATTACTTAATAAATAAAATAAAATGTGTTTTTGGCCGGGCATTGTGGCTTATGCCTGTAATCCCAGCACTTTGGGAGGCTGAGGTGGGCAGATCACTTGAGGTCAGGAGTTCAAGACCAGCCTGGCCAACATGGCGAAACCCCATCTCTATTAAAAATACAAAAATTAGCCAGGCGTGGTTGCATGTGCCTGCAGTCCCAGCTACTCGGGAGGCTGAGACACGAGAATTGTTTGAAGCTGGGAAGTGGAAGTTGCAGTGAGCCGAGATTGCACCACTGCACTCCAGCCTGGGTGAGAGAGTGAGACTCTGTCCTTAAAAAAAAAAAAAGCGACTTTATAAAAATTTTGTATTGAAGTATAATGGATATACAGAAAGTCATATCTATCAAGATTACAGCTCACTGACTTCTCACAAACTGAACATACCCACAAAACCAGTACACAGATCATGAAACAGAATGTTATCAGCATTCCCCAAAGATCCTTTTTCCTTTTCATGCCCTGCCTCTAGCCTCCTGCCCAATTTAAAGAAAAAGATTAATACTCAGCTGATAGTAAGGGCTGGCTCTGTGCTGGCACATTCATAACCAGGGCCTTATTGAATCATTATGGCAAGCCTGCAGGGTAGGTATTATTCCATTCTACAGTCAAGGGAACTCAGGCTCAGAAAGGGTAAGTGAATTGTCAGGATCAAAGCATTCATAGGTGGTGGAGATTGGCCTTGTAAAGTCAACTTCATGTCACACATCACATTCTTTAATATGTGCATGGAAGAGTGAGTGAAGAATTTGAATAGAGTCCACAAGTCATCAGAAATAAATCTATGTGGATATATCTGATATTATTTTCCCAGAAACATCCCTTATTTCTTCTGGGAACTCCTCCTGTCCACACTCTTCAAAATGCTTCCTAAGAGAGCCACCAAATTCTTTTTTTTTTTTTGAGACGGAGTCTCGCTCTGTCGCCCAGGCTGGAGTTCAGTGGCCGGATCTCAGCTCACTGCAAGCCCCGCCTCCCGGGTGTTACGCCATTCTCCTGCCTCAGCCTCCCGAGTAGCTGGGACTACAGGCGCCCACCACGTCGCCCGGCTAGTTTTTTGTATTTTTTAGTAGAGATGGGGTTTCACCGTGTTAGCCCGGATGGTCTCGATCTCCTGACCTCGTGATCCGCCCGTCTCGGCCTCCCAAAGTGCTGGGATTACAGGCTTGAGCCACCGCGCCCGGCCAAGAGCCACCAAATTCTTATATGATCCTACCTGCTGCCCATAGTTGACTGATTCAGGAGAGGACACCTGACCTCTGATGGGCCAATCAGAGAACTTTCTTGGGAATTTTGGGTTAATTATTTCTCTGGAAATGTAAGACTCAACTGCTGTTGGTCAGTTACATGGAAAAAGCCAACCTACCAGAGGAAAGAGAGAGAGGAGAGAGGGCAAAGCAAAGAGAAGCGGGAATGAGAAATGGAGAAAGGGTCCTAGTAGTGTTTGCATCTCAGATTCTAGCTGATCCTAAGGCTCCACCCTAGCCCTCCCCTTCCTGAAGCTGGGCTGCTCTGCGAAATGCACCTTCATCCACCCAATACAACCTCCTTTCCACCAACCCAGAAAGGAAGCAGTCATCTGCAAGCAAAGGTATGTTAATCAAAGACCAGAGGAATAAAATAGTTTATCTGTCCATTCATCCGTCTAGATATACAGAGATCTATTTTCAGATGTTTGAGATACAGACAGATAAAATGGACTCCTCTGTATTCTACCATGGTAGAATGGGAATAAGGTAACCTATGTTGTGTGCTTGTTGTGAGAATTGCAAGATTAAACCCGTAGAAAGTACCCTGCCTGGCACATCCTCAGTGATGGGATATTTTGGCAGGAGAGTAAGAGCCCATTTTAAAACCCTAGGTTCAGTTCTTCCTTACAGTAGAGTCCTAATTAATAAATGTAGAAGGAATGATGGAAATAGAAAAATCACCAACACCATTGTAATGACTATTGCAAGCGTGAACCAGTAAGGGATGCTAAAATTAATGGGCAGAATGATGAGAAACAGGATACTTGCTTAGCCTCAAAGTATCTCTCCAGAAGATACTTAATCATTACCAGTGGAAAAATGGTAACTTTACTGCAGAGAAATCTGGTAGACCTCACCTCACCACATGATCCAGGTTAAATTAGCAGTAATAAGACACATCAATGTCATGTATGTCCTGGTACGGTGCACTGAGAAGGGCACATCTCTGTGGCATACTTCCCAAAATGCATGCCCTTAATCTCATATGAGCACACATGAGAATAACCTAAATTGAGAGGCATTCTACAAAATAACTGTAGCAAGATCAGGCCAGGCACAGTAATTCTGTAATTATGAGTTACAGGCATGTAACTCTCACACCTCTGCAAGAGACCCCACTACCAGTATTCCTCAAAAGGTGCTCCTTTAACCTCTGCTTGAGTGACTCTGAGAATGGAGGGCTCACTATTCTACTCCTTTGGATGATTTTTAGCTTGTGAGCCCAAGTGCTATTGATAGCAGTGAGGAATTGGAAATAACCCGAATGAATAGGGCCAGGTAATCTTAGCTACCAAGATGATAGAGTACTGTGTGGCCACTGAAAGTGATAAAAATGTGGCCTATCTTAATGCACAGAAATGTGTATATGCAGTAATCCAAAGTGACAAGGGCAGAACAGTAGTTGCCTTTACACAATGATCACGGCTATGTTCACATCTCAGTGTGTACAATAAGAGCTGGAAGATAATTTAGAAGGCCACAAATAGTGCAATTTTGAGTTGCCTTGATTTTTTTAAAAAGTGACCTATGTATAGAATTTTAAATACATTTAGTATGCAGAATTTTATTTCTTTATTTTATTTTATTTATAATTTTTTTTGAGACTGAGTCTCACTCTGTTGCCCAAGCTGGTGTGCAGTGGCACGATCTCGACTCACTGCAACCTCTGCCTCCTGTCATGCCTCAGTCTCCTGAGTAGCTGGGATTACAAGTGCCCACCACCACACCTGGATAATTTTTGTATTTTTGTAGAGACAGGGTTTCACCATATTGGCCAGGCTGGTCTCAAACTCCTGAACTCAAATGATCTGCCTGCCTCGGCCTCCCAAAGTGCTGGGATTACAGGCGTGAGCCGCCGTGCCCAGCCTAGAATGCAGAATTTTAAAAAAATCCTCCATTAAGGGACTTGGGGATTGTTATGTCATGATTGATTGAGAATGTCTGCATGGAACATTAGATAGGGAGGGATTCTAAGGCCATGTTTGAGCCCCGTGGGAGTGACATGATTGATTAGTGATGTCTGCCAATGGTGACGAATGAGCAGTGGTAGTGTGCATGCTATGTAGTTGCCACCTCTTCTAGAGACATTCCCATTCCTATTGTCATTTTGTCATTTTTGTAGACCTTCCGAAGATGAGTTTGTGATATTGAAGGGACCATGTGCAGGAAGAAACCTCTTCCAGTTAAAAGCTATAGGATTTTGAGTAAGTCACTGGGATATAAGATGGTATGAAATAAATACCTTAAGGGAACAAAAGCAAAATTTTCCACAATAACAGTCAGTTTGAGAGTAGGTGGGCTCAATAGAGAAGACTTCGTGGCATTTGTGCTGGGTCTTGAAGGATGAGGAGGTTTTACAGGTGTCTATGCTCAGGAAGCGTAATTCAGATGGAGGGCATAGTGTAGATAAAGGCATAAAGGTGAGAAAATAATAGGCCTCCTGGGGAGAAAGAAAGCAAAGTGTATATGTAGGTTAGTTGTAAAAGATGATTTTGGAAATGTAGGAAATGGAAAATGTCCTGAATGCCAAGATAACAAGTTTGAGTTTTATTTAGATAGCGGTGGGCTTCTGGTGAGTTTTGATGCAAGTGATGCTTAAAGGAAATGAGACTGGAAGGCGACAAGAAAAAGCCTGGGCACCACCACCATGAGGGGACCTAAGGACCCGGAATTTGACAAAATCCTCTGGGGGCGTAGGCTAGCAATCAGAACCCTGGGATAATGGGGTATGGAAGCTATAACTAAGCCCCAGAGAGACAATCTCCTGAGCTCTATCCATTGTTCAGAGATTTCCTGAGCTCTGAGCCAGGCACAGGGATCAGAAGCTGTGGGCTCTGCTCTCTGGGAGCTTCTAGTCTATGGAGGAAAAAACAACATGGCCCTGGGAAACAACTGGAGACCAATCCCAGACAGTGTGAGATCCAGTACCAAGGGAAGGACACCAGCTGGGTGTGCAGCATTTAGGGGTAGAATTTGGGTGAAAGCCAGCATGTCAGGCATCCTGGGGCTTTTGTACTCATAGGAGGTGGCCTGGAAGACTTCTAAGATATCCTTTGGCACTGCAGGCCTCTGGCTCTTGGAGGAGAGACCTTGAGGGAGAGCAGAATTTGACCATGTAGCAGGGAGAAAAGTGGGTTTTTCAGATATGGGGGGCAGCAGACAGGGCAGACCACAGGCAGGAGAGGACTTGGGATCTGACTGAGCTGTCAGAAGATCAACTGGGTAGGCAGAGGCTGTAGGCCCCATGGTCTGGCAGCCAAGCAGGGATGCCCTAGCTTGATGCAGTCAGTCAGGGACTCTCAGAGGGATTTGTTGGGACTTGGGTGTTTGGGGAAGGTTAGCCTGGCAGCAGCCAGACTCCTGGAATCCTACCAGATAAGAAAAGGGTCCCTGAAGCCTTTGTTGGGGAATCTGGAGGCTTCACATGACTTAGGATATCCCATGAATTCTGTTATATTAAAGGATTTGGCAAGATTCTAATGACCCGGGCTGGGCACGTGGCTGTCGCCTGTAATCCCAACACTTTGGGAGGCTGACGCAGGCGGATCATGAGGTCAAGAGATTGAGACCATCCTGGCCAATATGGTGAGACCCCATCTCTACTAAAAATATAAGAAAATTAGCTGGGTGTGGTGGCATGCACCTGTAATCCCAGCTACTTGGGAGGCTGAGGCAGGAGAACTGCTTGAACTTAGGAGGTGGAGGTTACATAGAGCCAAGAGAGAGCAAGACTCCATCTCAAAAAAAAAAAAAAAAAAGGTTCCAATGATCCTATAACTTTTATTTACCTGCTCTTCCAAATATGGGGACTCGCCCCAACCCAGGGAAGGCATTCCCTATCTTGTCTTTCACCTCAGAGTCCAATGTACCTCTGGGGACTGCAGGGAGGAATGGGAGCTGAGTCGGCTTGAGACACCATCAGGTAGGGACCTCCCTTCTGTGCCAGGCCCAGCCGACTTCTAGTCCTCCCTCCCCTCCCGCATTATAAGGCTTGGGGAAGCTCCAGGGCTCTGGCTGGGCAGTGGGTGGCAGTGGCCACCCCCACCTGCTGGATGATATCAGTGTTTAGCAGATCTGGTCCTGGCCTTCTGCCTGGGGCCTGAGGACCTGATAAATCTGCTTGGAGCCCTGAGTATGGGGTACAAGGTGGCAGAGAGGACACTGGCATGGGGATTTTTTTCCACTCACTCCAAAGTGGAGAGCTGTCCTGGGCCAGGTGGGCAGGCACTGGGCCAGCTCCAAGTCACCTCAGGCAATGGGAAGCTGGAGCTGGGAAGTGGGGTGGGGTTTGGGGGAGGTAGGAGGAGGGGTGGAGTCCGAAGATGAGGGATAGAGGAACTAATAAATCAGACTTGGGGACTGCACAAGGGCTTGGGAGCGGGTCATGGGAGACATAGGCACTTTAGGAGAACTGGAGACAGAAGCAGGGACGCAGTGGGGCAGAAAAGAGAACGAGGAACAGCAGCAGGGTGCAGGCCTGTCCCTCCTCATATGCCCCTGCTCCAGGCCTCTGATTCAGGCTGGTATGAAAGGCACAACCAGAAGCTGGTGTGGCTTATTCTATGAGTGTGTCCTGAGCATTTGCTGAATTATAACAAGCATTTCTCCAAGTGTCCTGTTTGATCTTGAAAGCCTCTGAAGCTGCTCAAATAGCTGTGACTTCAGCCATTGTCATCCCAGCCCCACCACCAGCACCAGAACTCCCGACACTGCCATCAGCACCACCCTCACCACCACCATCATCATAACCAGCATCCTAGCTACTGACCTCCTGACCTTCTGACACCCCTATCTCCTCCCCTGAGGGTTTGAGGGTGCTAGGAGTTAGGACTTGGAGTCAAAGCTCCAAGTACACAACCTAAAGACAAGCAGTTCTCAATGATTTTGCCCATCCAGAAGACACTTAGCAGTGCCGAGAGACATATTTGGTTGGCACAATGGGTGGACTGCTCCTGGCGTCGAGTGGGTAGAGGCCAGGGATGCTGCTATACATTCTGCAGTACACAGGATGGGGTCCACAACAAAGAACTATTTGTTCGAAAATGTCAACAGCACTGAGGTTGCAAAACCCTGGCTATAGATCCTATCTATCCCAGCACTCTGCCTCCACCTTTTTCTGGCCCTCGTCCCCAAATGCACACATTATGCCTCTGGTTTGGGGACAAGACGTAATCTTTGCCACTCCATCTTACAGTAACTTTCTCTCTTATCACTTGTACCTCCTGGCCTCTGATGCTTGAACTAAAAAGTCAATAACATGAAAGTCTGTTGCGGCTACCCTCAAGAAGGAAAAATACACAGAAATAATTGATACACAAAGAATAGGGCACACCCTGGGTTGAGGTCATGGCTGCCCAGGGCAGGGAGGCAGCGACTAGGCTAATCCTGGGCATATAAAAGAGGAAAGAGTACCCAGGTCTTCACTGCACTGCGACTGCAGAACTCGGAGTGGCTCTTCCTCTGTGGCCAGTTGGAGACCAGCATCATGAAGTCGTTGGTGGTGGTCTTACTCTGCCTCCAGCTCTTGGAGGCAGCAGTGCTCAAGTGAGTCTGGGACCTGGCTGCTGGTGCAGGGAGACTGGGTGGGAGCCTAAAGCCCTGCCAAGGGCAGCTGGGCCAGGGGACACCCTGCCTGTCTCTACTCTGGGACTTCTGCTAAGGGAAGGGAAGCCTCCCTTTGCTGATGTTGGACAGGACACATAGGTGGAAGGAGACACAGCCCCTGCCTTCAGGAAACTTCCCACCAAAGGGAAAAGCACAATCCCTTCCCCCACCTGCTGAGGAAGAGACAGACCTGAAACAGAGATGGTAGGGGTGACTACTGCCCAAGCAGCCCCTGAATGGCAGGTGTGGATTCTTCCCACAGAAGGAGCAATCCTTTCTGGATAAGGGATATCTTATCCAGAATCCTTTCTAAAAATTGTTTTAAGGCTGAAAATTTACTGGCAGATGCCAAAATCATCTAAGCAGAAACACAGTAAATATAAATCTCTATACCCAAGGGGTCAGGAGAAAACTCTGGAGTAGATGGCATGGCTCACAGGCCATCAGGAAGGCTCCCAGCCTGCCATCTTGCCTGTTATTTCTCTATCCAAGAGTGCTTCCTGAGGCCAAGAGCTGGCTCCTCTCAGAAACTTCTATCAATATGCATATTTGGTAGAGGTGGTTAATTAACTTTCATAGCTCAGGCTGAAGGGGTTTAGCAGAGAATTTCTGGAGAACGCAGAGTCCCCAGGAAATGGGGATTAAGCAGGAATTCTGGAGCCAAGAGCAAGGCCAGAGTGGACCCCTAGAGACTCCCAGGCAATGGCAGCAAGGAAGTCTGGGAAGGAGAGTGCCGAGGGGGTGACTGAGCCCATAGGAAGGGACAGAAGCCGTGATTTCTAAGTTCCAACTCCAGAGCTGATCTGTGGTCCAGACCACTCAGACCAACTTCCCATGGTCCTGGTGTCCTGAGAAGAGCAGTGATGGGGCCTAGGACATGCAATTAGCAGCTGGGACAGAACTAGGACCCTGTGTCCTGAGTCCCAGCTAGTGCTGTTGCCCTTGCTCCATGCTCTGTCACATCCAGCTGTTGCCAGATGCCTGAGGGCCGCCATAGGAAGGAACTCTGGGGTGAACTTTGCTATCTCTGAAATCTTTTTTTATTTGAAACAGGACTTTGCTCTTGTTACCCAGGCTGGAGTGCAATGGCACAATCTTGGCTCACTGCAACCCCTGCCTCCCAGGTTCAAGCGATTCTCCCACCTCAGCCTCCCGAGTAGCTAGGATTACAGGCATGCACCACCATGCCCGGCTAATTTTGTAATTTTAGTAG
>NW_012111475.1:965801-976133 GCF_000951035.1 Colobus angolensis palliatus
AAAAAAAAAAAAAAAAGTACATATCCTGAAAAGCATAATGCCTAAAGTCCCTCTTCCTTTCCTGGGGAGGAATCTATGGGATATTTGACAGCAAAGGGCCAGAGAGATAGGAGGACCCTTGAGATAGGGTGAGGAGGGCATGCATGGATGGGTGAAATGAATGGTTTTCTGAATCTTAGAGCGAGTGCTGAGAAGAGCTTTGAAAGAAAGAGGGGAAGAGGCAAAGGGAGGAAGAAACACACACACACACACACACACACAGAGACAGAGAGAAAAAGGCTGAGAGAGAGAAAGACACACACACAAATAGACAATAGGGAACAGAGTGGCAGGGAGGTTGAAGCATGTAGTTAAGAGAAGGAGAGAGAGAAAGAGAGGACTGGGAAGAGAGGAAGGAGGGAGGGCCTAGCCTCATACACAACCCTTCTGTAGGGTGCCCCTGAAGAAATTTAAGTCTATCCGTGAGACCATGAAGGAGAAGGGCTTGCTGGGGGAGTTCCTGAGGACACACAAGTATGATCCTGCTTGGAAGTACCGCTTTGGTGACCTCAGCGTGTCCTACGAGCCCATGGCCTACATGGATGTGAGTGCTGACCCTTCCTGGGGGTAGCCTTCTCTCTGGTGTGGGCTGGAGGGAAGGGGCAGGTCCCTTCACTCCTCTGCCGATGGAGAAACCTGGGGGCCCTGCATCCCTCTGGAACTAACAGCCTGCTCCATGGCCCCCAGGCTGCCTACTTTGGTGAGATCAGCATCGGGACTCCACCCCAGAACTTCCTGGTCCTTTTTGACACCGGCTCCTCCAACTTGTGGGTGCCCTCTGTCTACTGCCAGAGCCAGGCCTGCAGTGAGTGCTGGGCTGGGCAGAGAGGGGCGGTGGGCAGGGCAAGGCACTGATACTCTCTGGGGAAGGCCAAACTGTCAGAGGGAGCTCAGGACTGAGGGGAACTCAGTCTTGGGGAGGACCAGGGACATGTGCAGGGCCACACGGCATGCCCAAGCCAGAGGAAAGATGCTGGTCCTGCAGCTGGATGGCCCCTTTGCCTTCCCTGCCAATATGTATCCCTTTGCTTATGCCAGCCCCTAACCCCCCACTCCCTTTTATTCCACTCTCCCCATTCTCTTTACTCTGGGCAGTGCCATTCCATTCTATGTGACTAATTTTCAGTCCATTCCATCCCACTCCATTCTACTCTATTCTATTCTGCTCCACCCCAGTATTTACTAAGTTCTCACTGAGTGTCTCCAAGAGACATAATAGAACAATATAGGATGTGAGCTCCATATTATAGTGGTTTTGGGAGATAGCCAGTGTTTGCTTTCCTCAGGTTGCCTTGGTCCCTGCTGAAGCCTTGGGGTTTGGGTCCTGATACCTTTGGCCCAAAGGTCCCTTGATGGCCCCACCCTATGCTATGACTGGCTTCTTGATGAGTGAAGGTGGGGGCACTTGGGAATGCCCCAGAGGGCTGGGGGGAATGCTGGGATGTGGTGCAGGCCCATTTGCTTTTTCATCTGTTGAGTAATTACTCGGCACTACTGTGAGCCAGGTGCTCTGCTGGGGGCCAGGGACTCAGAGCTGGGTTCTCTGCAACCCTGACCACAGGGAGGCCACAGTCCTGAGGCATCCGAAGACTCTGTAAGTCAGAAGGGGCTTTGGGGCCAAGGCTAGCCAGCTCCCATGGACCTTCCAATGCCACCCCTTGACTTGGCAAACAGGGATGCTGAGGTCCCAGGATGTGAGCGCAGCCTGAGCTGAGGTGGGAACCCAGCACACCTGAGAGCTGAGCAGCCTCACCCCGGCCAGCCTGACTCTCCACGCCCTGACTCCCCTGCAGCCAGTCACTCCCGCTTCAACCCCAGCGAGTCCTCCACCTACTCCACCAACGGGCAGACCTTCTCCCTGCAGTATGGCAGTGGCAGCCTCACCGGTTTCTTTGGCTACGACACCCTGACTGTGAGTTGGCATGGGGAGTGGAGGCTGAGGCTGTGAGCTGTAAGCTGGAGGGGACAGTTAGATGGAGTCCCCTGAAACACAGTGGAATGCTGGTGTTCTGGTGTGCAGGACAGGAAGGCAGGACAAGATGGGTCCATTCAGTCACTCCCTCAACATTCACTGGTGGCCACCATGTGCCAGGCACTGGGGCACCATCCTGAACAAGAGGGACATGGTCCTTTTCCTTAAGAAGCATAAGGCCTGGGGAGCTCAGAGAAGAAGGAAATGGGTGAGGAGGTGAGCTGCGGCAGTCAAGGAAGGCTATGCAGGAGAGGTGGCTCCTGCAACACCTGTCGAAAAGGGGCAGAGGTGGCCAGGCACGGTGGCTCACGCCTGTAATCCCAGCACTTTGGGAAGCTGAGGCGGGCAGATCACGAGGTCAAGGGATTGAGACCATCCTGGTCAACATGGTGAAACCCTGTCTCTACTAAAAGTACAAAAAATTAGCTGGGCATGGTGGTGTGTGCCTGTAATCCCAGCTACTCGGGAGGCTGAGGCAGGAGAATCTCTAGAACCAGGGAGGCAGAGGTTGCTATGAGCCGAGATCATGCCACTGCACTCCAGCTTAGTGACTGTTTCAAGACTGTTTCAAGGCGAGACTCTGTTTCAAAAAACAAACAAACCAAAAAACCAAAACAAACAAAAAAGTAGGGGGCAGAGGTGAGGAAGGGATGAACAGAGGCTTGAGGAGTCTCTAGGGGAACCTAGGGGAGGTGAGTGGAGTCAGACTTGTCACCTCCCCTCGTTTGTGTCCCCATTAGGTCCAGAGCATCCAGGTCCCCAACCAGGAGTTCGGCTTGAGTGAGAATGAGCCTGGTACCAATTTCGTCTATGCACAGTTTGATGGCATCATGGGCCTGGCCTACCCTGCTCTGTCCGTGGACGGGGCCACCACAGCTATGCAGGGCATGGTGCAGGAGGGCGCCCTCACCAGCCCCATCTTCAGCGTCTACCTCAGCGAGTGAGCAACCAGCTGGCCGGTCCCCACCTCCCGGGGTGCTCCCCCCAGCCGCCCTGGACAACTGAGGCTCAATACTCAATGCTTTGGGGTTTGGAGACATTCCAGCGGGCATCTGGCTCCAGTCAGTCTTGCTCCAGGGCCTTCCCTCCGGGCCTTCCTCTCAAATCCTCTCCCAGCCACCCCACCACACCCCACCCCTGCACCTGTCCCCAGTCCCCTCCAACTTGTCTTTGCATTCCATAGCCAGGATGGAATCTCTTCCACAGCGGCTGAACTTTGCCCTGAGTTTTGCTGCTCTGATTCTCAGCACCCCTTGGAAAGGCCTCCTGGTGGAGAAGCGGGTGGGGCAGTTCGCTCACTTCCTTCTGACCGAATGTTTTCTACCTGTATCCCTCTTTTGCATAGTAATGTATTGCTTCATCTCCTTTTATCTATTGTTCTAGCCCGGTCCTGGAGTCTTCTGGTCTAGGTCCACCGCTGACCCCTAGCAGGTTGTTATCCTTGCCAGTCAACACAAGCATGTGCAGGCATTTAGTGAGACAGGCAGTGGGTGGGGGAGAGCGGCCTGGGGCCCACTTTTCTTTTTTCTTCTTCAAAATTAGCCAGCCACTGGCTTGTTTTTTTTTGAGATGAGGTCTTGCTCTGTCACCCGGTCTGGAGTGCAGTGGCGCAGTCTCGGCTCACTACAACCTCTGCCTCCCGTATTCAAGCTATTCTCCAGCCTCAGCCTACCAAGTAGCTAGGATTACAGGCGTGCGCCACCGCATTCGGCTAATTGTTGTACTTTTAGTAGAGACGGGGTTTCACCACGTTGGCCAGACTGATCTCAAACCTCTGACCTCAGGTGATCCACCTGCCTCGGCCTCCCAAAGTGTTGGGATTATAGGTGTGAGCCACCGCAACCAGCCTTAGCCAGCCACTTTCTAGAGACAGTTAGCTTCATTGGGCTAATCCGGGGAATCTGAAGTTCAAGGACCTCACCCTGTTACTAATGTTGCTAACTTCCTCTCCACCTCTGTTTACGATTCCTCTGCGTGTAAACAGAGCAGCTCCACCCAGCTCCACTCTCCAGCTACCAGGGAAGCCTCTGGAACAAACACGGAATATCCTTACCCCCTTCACCAAGACCCTACCTGTCTCCAATCTCAGCAGAAAAGTAACAAGCTGGGCCTGGGTGGGGCTCCCGGGGACATGTCTACCAGAGGCAGGAAGTGGAGGGGAGAGGAGAGCAGAGTGTGGGGTGGGGGTCCCAACCACTAGGGGCCCCCCCAGATGTCAGCATCATTCGGGAGTCTGAGGCACTGGGAATTCCAAGGCCTGGCCAGAAAGCCCCAGTCTAAGGGACACATCCCCTTCCCCAGGGAGCCCCAATCTAAGGGATACAACGCCATCCTCAGGGAGCCCCAGTCTGAGGGGAGACGCAGCCCCATCCTCAGGGAGCCCCAGTCTGAGGGGAGACACAGCCCCAACCTCAGGGAGCCCCAGTCTGTGGGGAGACTCAGCCCCATCCTCAGGGAGCCCCATTCTGAGGGAGACACAGCCCCGTCCTCAGGGAGCTCCAGTCTGAGGGGAGACTCAGTCCTGTTCTCAGGGAGCCCCAGTCTGTGGGGAGATTCAGCCCCATCCTCAGGGAGCCCCAGTCTGAGGGAGACACAGCCCCCTCCTCAGGGAGCCCCAGTCTGAGGGGAGACTCAGTCCTGTCCTCAGGGAGCCCCCGTCTGGAGCAGTGAAAGAGCTGTTTCCCTGTGGAGGTGACTGCTTAGGAGGGAAGCCTTTTTCCCTGGTGCTCCCTGACTTCCCCTTCCCTTTCTCTCCTGCAGCCAGCAGGGCTCCAGCGGGGGAGCGGTTGTCTTTGGGGGTGTGGATAGCAGCCTGTACACGGGGCAGATCTACTGGGCGCCTGTCACCCGGAAGCTCTACTGGCAGATTGGCATTGAAGAGTGAGTCTGTGGTGGGGCCCTGGGGATGTGGCACTTCCTTGGAGTGGGCTTCCAGGCCATGTCACACACACACACAGTCTGGCACTGCTCTGGGATGGGGCAGAGGACCCCTGAGGCTTACTCCTACAAAGCTGCAACTGCCCTCTGCAGGAGTGACAAAGCCCAGCTCAGCCTGGAGAAGAGAGTGGGTGTGGACAACATAGGGAGGGGCAGGACTTGGACTCCCGAACATTAGGGACTCTGCAGTCCAACCCCATCATAGGCTCACAGATTAGAAACGAGGGTGTGTTAACGACTCATTTGCTCAAAGTCCTTGCAATGAATCAGTGGCCCTGGTTTTCAGTGTTTTTAGAAACTTACTTGACACTTGTGAGGAATAGGTCCCATGGCGTGATGCAGGGGAATAGCTGGATTGATCTTTGCAGGGTCCTCACATTTCTCAAGAAAGTAGCTGCAGCTGTTTGTCCCACAGCTGGGACGGGTGAGGAAAGCCCGCCCCAGCTGCCCTGAACTGGGGGAGTCCTGAGGCTGCCCGTCTTCTCCCCATACAGGTTTCTCATTGGCGGCCAGGCCTCCGGCTGGTGTTCTGAGGGTTGCCAGGCCATCGTGGACACAGGCACCTCTCTGCTCACTGTGCCTCAGCAGTACATGAGCGCTCTTCTGCAGGCCACCGGGGCCCAGGAGGACGAGTATGGAGAGGTGTGACTGGTGGGGGTGTCTCCCTTCCCCAGGAGGCTAGTCCAGAGGCATTCATGATTTCTCCTGAGAACACAAGAATAGCCATCTGGGCACTGGGCTCATGCCTGTAATCCCAACACTTTGGGAGGCCGAGGCAGGCAGATCTTTTGAGCCCAGGAGTGCGAGACCAGCCTGGGCAACATGGCGAGACTCTATCTCTACAAGAAATACGAAAATTAGCTGGGTGCGGTGACATGCACCTGTAGTTCCAGCTACTTGGTAGGCTGAGGTAGGAGGATTGTTTGAGCCCAGGAGGTGGAGGCTGCAGTGAGCCATGATCTTACCGTTGCACTCCAGCCTGGGTGACAAAGCAAGACCCTGCTTCAAAAAAACAGAAGGCCTAACTCTTGACCTCCATGCCTCTATCTGCCCAAGGCACTGGAGGCAGGGGGACCTGGGACGACTGGGGCTGGGGGCAGGATGGGGGCCTGGAGGCTTGTTCAGGTGGGGCCAGCTGCTTGCGCCAAAGGGGAGTGGGAGGTTACTATTAGGCAGGAATTTCTTCTGAGCTGCAGTCACTCAGCAGAAACAGAGGAAACACTTGCTGGACTTTGGGATAAGAGCAAAATGATTGGAATGTGGGGCTGAGTATGTGAGCAACCAGGGCTGACCCTTTATCCGCACCTCCCTCACCTCCACAGGGCCACACTCCCCTGCGCCTGTCTGTCCTGAGTCCAGCCAAGGGTTTGTCTAAGTAACCCAAGCCCACTACCACTAATTTTAATTTTGGGAGACCAGTGGGGTACTCATTATGCAGATCTGTGTTTTTCCTTTTTTTTGTTTTTTTTGAGACGGAGTCTGTCTCTGTCACCGAGGCTGGAGTGCAATGGTGTGATCTCGGCTCACTGCAACCTCTGCCTCCTGGGTTCGAGCAATTCTCCTGCTTCAGCTTCCTGAGTAGCTGGGACTACAGGCGTACATCACCACGCCTGGCTAATTTTTTTTTGTATTTTTAGTAGGGATGAGGTTTCACCATATTGGCCAGGCTGGTCTTGAACTCCTGACCTCAAGTGATCTGCCTGCCTTGGCCTCCCAAAGTGCTGGGATTACAAGCGTGAGCCTCCACACCCAGCCATCTGTGTTTTTTTTTTTTTGTTGTTGTTGTTGTTGTTTTGAGACAGAGTCTCACTCTGTCACCCAGGCTGGAGTGCAGTGACACAATATCGGCTCACTGCAAGCTCCGCCTCCTGGGCTCAAGCAATCCTCCCACCTCAGCCTCCTGAGTAGCTGGAACTACAGGTGTGCACCATCATGCCCAGCTAATTTTTCTATTTTTGGTGGAGGCAGGGTTTCGCCATGTCACCCAGGCTGGTCTCAAACTTCTGGACTCAAATAATCTGCCTGCCTTGGCCTCCCAAAGTATTGGGATTACAGGCATGAGCCACTGTGCCCGGCCAGATCTGCATGTTTTAAAATGCCACTTGCAGGCTGGGCATCATGGCTCATGCCTATATATATATATAGACACTTGCAGAGAAAGAGGAGAGGTTCAATCTCTAATATGGGAAATTGAGGCAAGAGGAGTGGGGAGGTTCTGGGATCACTCTAAATCACACCCATTCTGTGAGTCCATGGGTATAATGCCAGCATTACCTACACAGGACTTTCCCTTGGAGCTGCATTTTCTAGTCCAAAAACAGGCTTAGGGCTTGGGTCCGGGGCTCAGGCCTGGGATCCAGGGGCCAAGATGATGGGGCTGCTGGGTGCTATCAGGGGGAAGATGAGTTAACCAGGGACGGATTCCTCTTGCAGTTTCTCGTGGACTGTAACAGCATCCAGAATCTGCCCACCTTGACCTTCATCATCAATGGCGTGGAGTTCCCTCTGCCACCCTCCTCCTACATCCTCAGTGTAAGTCCTGGTCCCTGCAGGCTGAGCCACCATGACTGGGGGTGGGAGGAAGGGCTGGGGAGCCGGAAATGCTGGGTCTCCTACCTTGTGCCATTTTCTGACTCCGTGCTGCACTCATTTATCTTCCCCATTCATTGATTCTAAACCCCCGTCTCTGGAACAAGGCTATGAAATAGAAGATTGTCATCTATGATCAATTATTATTAATTAGTGGGGAGAGGCACTGGGCTCTTTGTTGAGCACTTACAGACCACTGTGCAAAGCACTTTGCTTCATGATCCCATTTAATTGTCACAGTATTTAATGAGGGAGATACTCATTTCTGTTTTACAAATGAAAACTTGGAGGTTCAGAGAGGTTGAGTAACTGATTCAAGGTGACACAGCTAAGGTTTGAATCCAAGTTGGTTTGGCTGCAAGGTTTAACTACCAGGCTAATCTGCTCCAAGTTGGGAGCAGGAGGGAGGTCTGTGGGAAGAGAAGTTTCCCATCATGGGGAGAAGAGACCCTGCTGAGGACCACCGCAGCCTGAAAGTACCTGTTCCAGAAATCCTCCCACCAGCTCTGCTCTGGTGGCTCAGCTGGCCTATGAGCACTGAAGGCAGAGATCCTGGCTCCCTCAGCTCTGTACTTGGGCTCCCAGTCCAGGGCCCAGAGCTGAGCAGGACCCAGCTCATGTGTGAACCAATGAATGAGAGCTGCCTTTCTGTGTTGAGCAGAACAACGGCTACTGCACCGTGGGAGTCGAGCCTACCTACCTGTCCTCCCAGAACGGCCAGCCCCTGTGGATCCTCGGGGATGTCTTCCTCAGGTCCTACTATTCTGTCTACGACTTGAGCAACAACAGGGTGGGCTTTGCCACTGCTGCCTAGACTTGCTGCCTCGACATGTGGGCTCCCCTCTTCCTCTTGGCCCTGCACCCTCCTGGGGCATTGTATCTGTCTTTCCACTCTGGATTCAGCCTTCCTTTTTCAGCCTCTGGACTTTCTCTAATAATAAATAGTTCTTCTTTATGTTGGTCATGCTGTTGTTTTTGGAAGGGAGTTTTCCCTGAGTGGCTGGGAGGTTTCCTGGTGGGTCACTGTGATTCTAAGAGAAATGGGACCTAAGGCCTGGCTTGGGATGGGCTCTGTAACCCTCAGAACTTAAAGTTCACACTTTTCCCCTGGAAAGGGAAGACAGTGGTAGCGCCATCATGGGTGAGTGGGCCGGGGGCAGGGTCGGGAGAGTGTTCCTGTGTGAGAGGCAAAGAGGGCCTACTCTAACAACCTAAAATGCTCTGCTGGCTGGGCATGGTGGCTCACGCCTATAATCCCAGGACTTTGAGAGGCCAAGGTGGGTGGATCACTTGAGGTGAGGAGTTTGAGACCAGCCTGATCAACATGGTGAAACCTTGTCTCTACTAAAAATACAAAATTAGCCAGGCATGGTGGCACATGCCTGTAATCCTAGCTACTTGGGAGACTGAGGCAGGAGAATCACTTGAACCCAGGAGAAGGAAGTTGCAGTGGGCCAAGATTGAACCATTGCACGCCAGCCTGGGCAACAAGAGTGAAACTCTGTCTCAAAAAATAAATAAATAAATAAATAAATAAATAAATAAATAAATAAATAAAATGCTCTGCTGACCCGATTTACCAAACTACCACCAGAACTACCCCAGTGACACTGGGACCCACATGTATGTCTACTAGCAGTGCGATTAGTGGTCTAACACACCCCAGGTCTAGGTGGCTGTCTCCTCATCTGCGGATCAAATTTGAATTAGAAGTTTCTGAGGAATTCTAGATGCCCGTGTGCACTTGTAACAGTCATGGGGTCCTTTAGGGAGGAGGGCAATGCTGCCAGAAACTATTTCTTGGGGGGCTTCAGAAGGCCAGGGCTGTTAGGCTGATAGTATTTTTACCCAGACCCCTATGTCCCAGGATGTGTATTTGAAGAAGGGTTCCTCCCAGCTGTGGAGAAGAGGGAGAGCTACTTGAGTCACAGAGAAATGGAGCCTACTTGCTCTAACCAACTCAGCAAGGGATCTTGTCCCTTTGGACTTCATCCCTGTCCCCCTCAGGAGCCTCTTAGCAAAAGATACAGAAACCAGGAGCAATGTGGTATGTGGGGAAGGAAAGGGAGGACGAAAAAGAGGAGGGGGAAGGAGAAGAAAAGCAGGGGATGGGCGGGGGGAGGAGACAGGGAAAAAGGGGCGGGGAAGAGGAGAAAGTAGAGAATGATGCCTCCGCGCCCTGTGAACTTCCAACAAGGGAAGGTGACATGAAAGGGGATCAGACAATTTCTGTCCAGCAACATGACAGCAAGCTCCGGCTGGTGAGTGGGGCGTGAATGTAGAACCCATAATGGGGGCAGGCTGCCTTCTACAGTCATATTTTACCCTGTCATTCGCCAGGCTCACCCCGGCCTTGCCCCTTATGATCAGGGGCAGGGATAAAAGCGCAAGATCCAGATCTTGCACCCTACTCCTGAAGAGAAACTGGAATTTGCCACAGGTGGAGTTTCTATGGCAACAGCACACCATCTGGGACCCTCTATCTTAGACTGCCGAAGGACAGCCGGCTGCAGGTTCCTTCTAGGGGGTCGGACAGGCTACAGAATGTATCGTAGTAAGCCCTGGTTTGGGACATTACTGAGAGGAGAAAGAAAACTTGCAAAGGAGTAGAAGTGGAACAGAGGTTCCGAGTCAGGAGCCTCTTTCCCTGCAAGCTTTGGTCTGCTGAGCGGGACTACAAATCCCGGCGTGCCTAGAGGGAATGCAGCGAGAACTACGCTTCCCAGTGGGCGCCGCGGTCGAGCGGCTGGGAGGCGGGGCGGGTGCTGCCCTCTGCCGGGAGCGGAGGGAAGTGT
>NW_012111475.1:982038-982931 GCF_000951035.1 Colobus angolensis palliatus
CCTCCCTGGTGGCGCGGGGCCTGAGCAGCCTGGGAGCAGGTGGCGGGCACAGCTCACGGGCCAGGCACCCGAACTTGGGACAAGTTGCCGGAGCCGCGGGGCGCGGGCGGCGGACAGATTGACCTTCATAGCGAGGTGAGCGGGACCAGGGGGCGAGGGGCGCGAGGAGGGCCCGGGACCCCCGACCCAGGCTCCCTGGCCCCTATCCCGTGGGTCCCGGAGACAGGTGGGTGGGTGGGGGATGCCGGCAGGAGAGGGAAGCAGGACCGTGCGCGCCGCCACCCACCCGCAGTCCGTCCGCCCCCGGGCGCCCAGCGCGTGGCCCGAGCGGCGCTGCCCGCCAAGCCGGGAGCCCCCTCGGCCCCTCCCTTCAGGCGCGGGCCGGGGGCGGCTTCTCTGCGACCTTATGTAACCGGGCGGGAGGGGCCGGGCGGGCATGGCCTTCCCGGCCCGGAGCTGGGAGTTGAAGGGGCAGGAGGCGTGATGGTGAACTTGCAAGAAGTTTGAGGGACGCGCTGGCCCCGCGCCCACTCCCCCTCCACCGGACACGGCTGGGGCAGACGATGCCGGAGAGGGGGTCGGAGGTAGGGGAGGTTTGCGGGGGCTGAGTCTCGCCAGGCCAGCGGGGGAGTGGGAGGGCCGGAGTGGCGCCACGCCCCGGGGGCTGGGCTGCTGGAGCGGGGGGCGGGTGGAAGTACCATCTCTCCCTCCCTTCCCGTCCCTTCCTCCAGCTCGGTCCCTTGAAGAAGCCGCCCCTGGCTTCGTCCCCTCGAGTCTCTGGGCAGTCTCTTTTTCCCCGTGGGTTATTCCATGACCCTGGGAACACCAACCCCGGAGCGCTCCCTCCATGCGCCCCGTTGTCTGCCTCCCCCGGAGTTCCCAGCCGCCTGCCC
>NW_012111475.1:983396-1019295 GCF_000951035.1 Colobus angolensis palliatus
CGGGGCTTGTCTGCGCGAACCCTGCTGGGCCCAGGCCCCAGCCCTCCGTTCTCCGCCAGCCCCTGGCCGCTACGCCTTCCCCCGAAACCCCTCTTAGCTCCAGCCGTCGTTCTCTCGTCTGTCTGTTCTGGGGACGGTTCAGCGCGGAGCTTCTGCAACTCAACTTGAGCGCAGTTTTTGGCTTAGCGTTCGCTGGGGAAGTGCAGGTTAATTACTGCCCAGCTCCCATCCCCTGCCCTCCCCCCATCCCGAGTGAGGGGCTGCTTCATCCCTCAGTGAAAGGATGCAGGCCCCTAGCGACACCTCTAGGGTGTGGTGGCCTCAGGCCCCTGCACCCGCCCTGGCCGAGATTCCATTGGCCCAGACATGGCACTGTTGGGCAGCTGGACATGAGGTGGGAGGCTGGTCTCTGGTTTCCTCCTGGGTGGCCAGATGCAGATGCGCTCGGTTAGAATGCAGTTCTTGGTGCCACGACTGGGAGACAGTCCTCAGGCCCTCCCCTCAAGGAGCGCACTGTCCAGGGAGGGACAGCCAGCAGTAGTTCCTGGCCTGCCAGAAGAGGCAGAGGAAGGGGAAGGGTCAGCTGCCTTGAGGTCCCTGCCTGCTAACCTGATGGTATGCTTTCACCATGCCGGTGTCCCCAGCCCCAGGACCATGGGCAACTCGCCTGGCTCCCTTCTTTCCGTCTGCCTCCTGGCTGCGAGGCCTGGAGAGCTGGGAGCCAGAGGGTGTAAATGAAGGGCAGGGCTGTTTGGGTGACGACATGCTCTGCTTCTCCCCGAGGGAAGCCAATGGTGCTTACCATTTACAAGGCCTGTTACAACTGCAGGGTTATTTTGTCAACTCAGCTCTGAGAGGCGGAGCCAAATGGGGACCCAGGTATCTTGGTCCTGGGTGCCCTGGAAGGAGTTCAGGGGCCAGGACAGGGGACACCCTAGGTGGGCACCGAATCCAGGGAGAGCCAGCTGGGCTTTTGCGGGCTAATGGCCTGGTGACTCACAGTCAGAGGTGGGTAGGGAGTGGGCCAGGGCAGGCAGGAGCCCTTCCAGGGTCCCACGTGTAACAGCCTGTTTCTGGAAAGCTCAGAAGTAGGTGGAAGGGGACTCCCACCCCTCAAGCCTAGCTGCCCTTTGAGGGTCTAGCTTTTGGCCCTGAGCCCTCCTGGGGCCCTGTTTATGACTGTAATTGCATCATTAGCCAGAGTTGATGGAGTTACTTAGCACCTGCCCCCACAGGGAGTGGCCCAGCCACCCCCTGGGTTCTCTCTCTTCCTTTTCAAAGTCAACTTGGTTTCTGCAGGCAACAGGGGTTTCCCCAACCACAGCTGTCATGAAAACCAGGTTGGGCCTTTGTCCTGGGGATGGAGGTCAGTCAGCACTTGGGGCCCGGCTTGGGGCTGCCCTGGAGATGACCATGAAAATTGGGTTGGCCTCCTCTGATCAGTGGGAGGGAGTTCATGGTTCCCAGAGCTGCCAGAAATGTCCGTATCCCAGGACGCAGTGAACATATGTACATGTGCAGTGTGGATCCTCATCTGAGAGGAGGGAGATGAAAACACACCCGCCTCACAGGCTGTTGTGAGGACTCAGGGTGCGGCAGTGTCTGGTACATGGTGAGTACATGATGTTGTTTTCTGGGTTGGTGTGGGGTTTGTGTACTGGTTGTGAGTTTATGTGTGTGGTTAAAGTGTCTAGGAATGTGGGTATAGATGAATTGTGAATGTGTGCCTGTAAGAGTGTAACAATAAAACAAGATTATATTAATAGAATATTCATCTCTTCTTTTATGCTAGACTAGAACAATATTATAATAAGATTTATGACACAATAGTTGCCAACATTTATTGTGTGTTTACTCTTTACAGTGAGGTGGGAATTACTGTTTGCATTATACTTACTCAGAGAAGTTAAGCAAGTCACTTAAAATCACACAGCCTGGAAGTGACAGCATTGGAATTTTAACCTAGGTCTATTTGACTCCAAAGTCTGTGTTCTCAGTCCCTAAAGAAGACCACTTCTTCAAGGGGTTTCCCAGGAGTTCTCTCTTAAAAGGTGGGGTGTGGTGGTCTAGAGACCATCTTTCCTCTATCCAGGGTTTCCTGCTCGAAGCAGATCTTTGGGAGGTCTGGGTGGGAGGATCGCTGGAGCTCAGGAGTTTGAGACCAGCCTGGGCAACATAGCGAGACCTGGACTCAATTGAAAAAAGAATATGTGTGAGGAAAAAAAAAGAAAAAAAGCAGGGTAGGAACTTGCGGAGGCCCTGTCTGAGCACCATACCTGTTTCCTGGCCTTTCTTCTGAGCTTCCAGCATGGGTGACCAAAGGACCCCCGGCTGGAACCTGTCTTGACTGGCCAGGGAAGGAGACGGGTTCAGGCAAGATTTCCAGACACCCAGGAAGGGAGGAGGCATCCTTACTGATGGCCTCCTAGGTGCCCAGCTTTGTGCCATGCACTCCATGTCCATTAACGTACAGTGCAGCCCTCAGCAGGCCCTTGTTTAATCAGATGTGCAGAAGAGGCTGTGGGGATCACTGGGTGAGAATGGGACGGCAGTGAAAGTCATAAGAGCACTGGACCAGGAATCAAGAGCCCCCACTCTGCCTCTCACCGACTGTGTGGCTGGGCAGGTCTCTGCTCTGTTCAGCCTCAGTTTCCATATCTGTTAATCTGGATCATCTGTGGGATTCCCTCCAAAGTGAACCTTCTACAAATCTTTCCCAAAGGCACTGGGGAGGAAGAGACAGGAAGAGAAAGGAAGGGGTGATGGGGGTGGGTTGTTAGGGGTGTTTGGGAGATGCTGCAGTCCGCAGAATTGAGCTTTAGCTAAAGACTGGTCCTGGGGAAGCAAACAGGAAGTTTTTCTTGGGACAGCCATAGCCACTATATGTTGAGCACTGGGCCAGTGTCACCTGACTGGGGGTTGCTGAGAGCATGGGCTCTGGGGCCAAAGAGACAGGAAGAGAAAGGAAGGGGTGATGGGGGTGGGTTGTTAGGGGTGTTTGGGAGATGTTGCAGTCCGCAGAATTGAGCTTTAGCTAAAGACTGGTCCTGGGGAAGCAAACAGGAAGTTTTTCTTGGGACAGCCATAGCCACTATATGTTGAGCACTGGGCCAGTGTCACCTGACTGGGGGTTGCTGAGAGCATGGGCTCTGGGGCCAGGCTGTATGGCTTGCACAGCTCTGCCACTTAACACAGTGTGAGCCTCGGCAAGCTGCTTAACCCCACTGTGCCTCAGTTTCCACACCTAAAAAGTGAAGGTTCTTGCCGCACCCACCTACTAGTGCTGTAGTGAGGGCTGAGTATGCTGATGTTGATGCACATGTGGTACTTAGAATAGCATCTAATGAACTCTTATGACTCAGTGAGTTATTTATTTCTCATTCTTACGTGAGGAAATAGAGGCCTGGATAGCTCTAGGGAAGGAATAAAGACCTGTGGGCTGCAAACAGGCCTCCTCATGTGTCTAACGTCCTCTGATGTAATGCTTTACATGGGGCTTCCCACAGCTCTCTGTCCCACCACACCAGCCTGCTCTCTTCATTGTACAAGACGGTGCAGGGGGCTTGGCAATGCCTGAAGCGTCTCTACCACCCCTGCCCTGCCTCTTGGGTTTCCCTGGGTAGTGTCTGGTCTGGCCACTGACCACACACTCCTAGCTGTGGCTGTCCCCTGCTCTCCTACCATCTGTCCCTCCTCCACGTTGCACCAGGGATACAGATCCCCTTGGCTGTGATGTCACTGAGGGCAGAGATAAAATTGCAGTGATAGAGTAGGATCTGGGACTTTTCATGCCCACAGGAAATGCTTTGCTGTGAAGTGGGAAAGCCTTGGGTGAGAGCCAAGAGGAGCAGAGGCAACAGGCAGGGTCATCACCAGCTCTCCTTCCTGGCTCTTAAGTGTGGGCTTGAGGAGAAATGAGGTCTTTTGTCCAGCTTTCTTATGGAAATAGCCACCTGGCCCCATAAGATCCAGCACCTGCTTGCTGGCCACGCAGGCCACCTGGTTGGCTCTTAGGCATACAGCGGTGGTCCTAGAGTAAGATGTGGTGCCATAGGGATTAATCCAGGAATTCCACCAGACTCTCCATCCAGAAACCCATGGCTTATATTCCCTCCTCTTAGCCCTTCCTTGCTCCTTCCTTATAAGCAAATCTTTTCCTCCATCAGGGCACACCTTTCAAAGAGACCGGGGCACTGTTTTATCTTATCTTACTGCAGCCTGGCTGGATATTATGATCACCTGCAGAGCTCTTAGACCACACCATTGCATCTGAATCTCTTGGGGAGGGGCCTAGGCATCATTCTTTAATTTTTTTTTTTTTTCTGGGATGATTCCGACGCCCTTGCTCTAGGGGAGTGGTTCTCAAATTTGGGCATCCTGAGAACTCCCTGGAGGAATTGTTTAAACATAGATGCTGAGCCCCTCCCGGTGTTTCTGCAAATTCCATGCAGTCTAGGATTTGAATTTCTGACAAGTCCTCTGGTGATGCTAATGCTGCTGGTCCCCAGAGCACATCTGGAAAACCAGTGCTTTGGGCCCTGCCGCTTTACAGCTACCCAGGTGAGCGTCGCCCTTCTCCTGGGTTATGTGTCTCTGACTTCGGGACTGGTAGGCCTGTCCCCTTTTGAAGGCAGGTCCCCAGGGGCACGGACCACTTCTGAGACAATTTGGTATCCCCTCTACAGTCAGTCCTTCCCCTTTCTCCACATGTCCCCACCTCCCATGAAACTGTCCACTGTTGGGCCTTGCAGCTCTTGGTCGCACTGTCTGGGACAAGCGCTTGGAACTATGCACTAGTTGATGAAGGCAGGATGAGGCGGACAAACAAGGATGGCGCTAGCCGAGGGGCCTCAGAACATGCGTCAGGGTCTGAAGCTGCTGTGAAGGTGCTTGGATCTAAAGTAGCATTGTTGCAATAATTGGGGAGGTGTTCAGAGAGGACCCTCACTTTGTTGAAGGGAGGCTCTTAAAATACTTCCCACTGTTTCACTTTCCCACCTCGTGGAGGGCAAGTATTTGATTCCAGCTTGAATCATAGTTCTTGTTGACAATAAAAATGATAAAGACACACACAGAAAGAAGCTATTCCCTTCTCCTTTCCTCCCGCAGACCAGAGATGTAGGGAGGGTAGGGGGAAGGCCCCTGCTGGAGGTAGTAGAGTCTCTGTCATCTTCCAGGAGATCCTGGGCCGTGAGAGAGCAGATGGTTGGGAGAGCCTGGGGGCTGGCCCCTGCAAGGAGGGAGGGTGGAGTTGTCTTTGGAAACTGGAGGGAGTTGGGGTGAAGCCTGGTAGGAGGTGAAGAGAGGTGGCAGGTCCCACAGCCCTGCGGCAGGGGAAGTGAGGTGGGGCCAGAAGTGGGGGTGAGATTGGCGTCTGAGCCAGCCAGCCCTCTGGTGACTGGGAAGAGGGGTTTGGTGTGTTTTGGTCCATGCTGTACCCCTAGCACCTAGAAGAGAGCCTCGTATATAGTGGCTGCTCAATAAATCTTTGTGGAATGGATGAGAGAATGAGATTGAGCCCCCATCGTGTGCCCAGAAACGTGGACACACAAAAAATGCTCTGTCTACCGTCTCTACCCCGCAGGCGCTTCACCAGCTGACACCCAGGGGCCTCGCCCACAGGTCCACAAGGTGCTGAGCCCTCTGCCTCTGCCTTGTCTTCCTCCCCGCACAGTGATCCAGGCCCAGCTTCCTTCTGGTGTGGGGCTCACAGTCTGTTCCTCCCCACAGAGAGTCTGCCAGCACCTCCCCCAACCCCCCTCCCCGAGTTCTACCAGTGGGTCTGTGGGGTGGGGCTCCGGTTTGTTTTCTCCTGTTTGCCAAGGGAAGTCACAGCCTGTCCTTTGCCTTGTTTATAATTGCGTTGAGGACAGCACCTGCCGCGGCCCCCCACAGTCCCTGAGGGGTGCAGAGTGGCCAGGAGGTGACACACTATACTGTCCACCCCCTGCTGTCTCTTGTCCCCTCCTGGCTGTAGCCAGGTGCACTTTCTGCTGCCCTGCCAGGACGGCGCTGGCTGGCCTTGCTTTGGGGCTAATTGGAGCCGTAGAGCTGGGGGCCTTAGAGGGCAGCTGGCGCTGCCCCCATGTTGTCGAGAGGAGGGGCCCGAGGCCCAGGGATTCAGCAGCACAAGGCCTTCAGTGTCAACAGGCATGTACTGAGCACATCAGAGGTACCTGGCACTGGGCTGGCCAAGCAGGGTGGGTGGGAACAAGATCACAGCTTCTCCCGAAAAGCGCCGATGGCCTAGCCAGGGAATCTTAGTAACCAGAGGGCACAGGGGGCAGAATGCGAGAAGCTAGTGTAGACTAACGTACTAAACAACATAAGCGTGGTGATACCTGCCCTTTGCCCTGAAGAGCATTCTCCTTGGGCCTCTTGCTGGCACAGAGACCTTGACTCAGCGTGGTTTAGGCCCTCAGCCCTTTCCACCCTCTGGGCCCTGGGAAGGGCAACTCTACTGCTCCTGGGCCCTCTCACCTGGGGGTCACCTCTGCAGGTTCCGTTCTGGACAAGTCCCTCCTTCCAGGAGGACTAGAGGCTGCTGGAACCTTTGAACGGAGGCTCTGAGCCACCCACCTGCCACTTGGAAGCCCTGGGGCCATGGGGAGAGGTGGTGCTGGATCAGGGCCGACAACTCAGGCCTCTTTGGACCTGCCCGTGACTGAGCCTCCATGCTTGGGCCTGGAACCTAGGGGCAGTGCCTCTGTTCCCCCCAATTCCAGAACCTTCTTTTTTGTTTGTTTGGAGACAGGATCTCACTGTGTTGCCCAGGCTGGAGTGCAGTGGCACAATCATGGCTCACTATAGCCTCAACCTTCTGGGCTCAAGTGATCCTCTTACCTTAGCTTCCCAAGTAGCTGGGACCATAGGCACATGCCACCACACCTGGCTAATTTAAAAAATTTTTTGTAGAGATGGGGTCTCACCATGTTGCCCAGGCTGGTCTCAAACTCCTGGGCTCAAGTGATCCACCCAGCTCAGCCTCCCAAAGTGCTAAGATTACAGGCGTGAGCCACCTCACCTGACCACAAGCCTTTTTCCCCCACTCCACCCTCCGCCACCCTCTGAGCCTCCATCTAGTTCCACAGCATTTGCAGCCTTGGACTATCTCTCTCCTGCTCTTTGTCTCCCTTTCTCTCCTTCATCTTTATTTCCTTCTCTGCCGCCTTCCTTCTTTTGATGTGTTCAAAGGATGACTGAGGCCCGCCCCACCAGTACCTTTCTCACAGTGAGCCTCCAAGTCCTGCTGTCAGGGGTCCAGCGGAATGGTGTAGGGGGAGGTGGCTGCGAAGGTGCCCAGCCTGAGGCAACCCCCTACCTATGGCCAGGAAGGGGTGTGTGGTGACTGGGACATCCAGGGCGGGGTGGCAGGTGAAAGAGGCTAGGGTAGCTGGCTCCTGTGGGTTGAGGGGCAGCCAGCAGCCTGAGCCAGCTGGGGGAAGGAACCCTCCCTAGACAGCCCAAGTATTATCACTACTTCAGACCTGTGCCTAACTATAGGTTGTCATCCACTTCTTTGGATCTAATTATAGTGTTTTGCAAAACTAGGTATGGGAAGAAAATACTATATCTATTTATTTGCATCTCACCCTTTTCTTTCTTTTAAAATTGTGAAATATAGCATAGTTGCTTAAAAAAGCATAAACATACACATATAATATAGTAAATAATTATAAAAGTGAACCCCTGGCCGGGCGCGGTGGTTCACACCTGTGATCCCAACACTTTGGGAGGCTGACGTGGGCCGATCACGAGGTCAGGGCTTTCAGACTAGCCTGGCCAACATGGTGAAACCCCGTCTCTACTAAAAATACAAAAATTAGCCAGGTGTGGTGGCATGAGCTTGTCATTCCAGCTACTTGGGAGGCTGAGGCAGGATACTCACTTGAACCCGGGAGGCGTAGGTTGCAGTGAGCCAAGATCGTATCACTGCACTCCAGCCTGGGCGACAGAGCAAGACTCTATCTAAAAAAAAAAAAAAAAAAGTGAACCCCTAGGCAACCATCACCCAAGTGAATAAACAACAGAATGTAGCTTGTACACCAAAATCAACTCATGTGCCCTCTACCCCCAGAGGTAACCACTATCCTGACTGTATGATAATCAGCTCCTTGCTTCTTTTCTCATGTAACCACCTATGCCTGCATCCCTACGTCAAGTTTAGTTTTGCCTGACTCTGAATTTAATACAGATGGAATGGCACTAGACATCTTCTTTTACATTATGCTTTTCCCACCCAACAGTGTATTTGTGAGAGTCACTTATGTTGTGTGTAGCCATAGTGTGTTAATTTTCTTTCTTTTCTTTTTATTAGTAATTTATTTATTATTATTATTTTTTGAGATGGAGTCTCACTGTGTTGCCCAGGCTGGAGTGCAGTGGAACGATATTGGCTCACTGCAACCTCCACCTCCCCGGCTCAAGCAATTCTCCTGCCTCAGCCTCCCAAGTAGCTGGGATTACAGGTGCCCGCCAACATGCCCAGCTAATTTTTGTATTTTTAGTAGAGTTGGGGTTCTACCATGTTGGCCAGGCTGGTCTTAAACTCCTGATCTCAGGTCATCCATCCACCTCGGCCTCCCAAAGTGCTGGGATTGCAGGCGTGAGCCACCGGGCCTGGCCTTTAATGTATATTTCAACTTTAGTAAATATTTTGTTAAGTGACTGTACTTGCTAAGTGGCCCATAGAGTTCCTGTTGCTCCTTAGCCTTACCAACACTTGGTCTTGTTAGATAGTTTAATTTCTGCCATGATGGTGAGTGTGTAACATGTCTCATTGTGGTGTATTGCATTTTCATTCTCATTTTTTTTTTTTTTTTTTAAGACAGAGTCTTGCTCTGTTGCCCGGGCTGGAGTGCAGTGGTGCGATCTCGGCTCACTACAAGCTCCGCCTCCCAAGTTCATACCATTCTCCTGCCTCAGTCTCCCGAGTAGCTGGGACTACAGGTGCCCGCCACCACGCCCAGCTAATTTTTTTGTATTTTTAGTAGAGATGGGGTTTCACCGTGTTAGCCAGGATGGTCTCAATCTCCTGACCTAGTGATCCACCCGCCTCAGCCTCTCAAAGTGCTGGATTACAGGCGTGGGCCACTGCGCTCGGCCTTCATTCTCATTTTTAAAATATACAATTTTTGGGTATGTTTGCTGACATCTATAATATATTCATGCATCAGGGTATATATGAGCAATTTGTAAGGAAAGAAGCATGTATTGAGAGTGCTCAAAAGTTTTTACTGATCGGAATATATGAGCAAAACAGTTGAAAGATCAGGGTAATATTGAATGCCAGGAAGGGGGTTGGCGTGTAGCTTGGGACTTGGAAGGTGATACTGGTCTTGTGGGGAGACCCCCTAAGTGGCAGTGCCTGTTGGGGCTAAGAAGCCTCTTCCCAGAGGGTACTGAACCCACAGAGTACCCACCACCCTTCAGGCCTTCTCGCCTAGCACATCTGGCAGAGGAGAGGGGGAGACTCTCAGGCTAGAGCCCTCAGCAGGTGTACCCTTCAATTTGGAATTGGCAGGTGCCCATCTTTTAAGTGCTTCTAGGGCAGTAGTTCTCTACTAGGGGTGATTTTGTCCCCCCAGGGGACATTTGCCAATGTCTGATGATATTGGCCAGGGATACCGCTAAACATCTTAAAATGCACAGGACAGCCCCTGTAACTAATTACTTGGCCCTGAGTATCTGGTGTTGAGGTTGAGAAACTCTGATCTAGGAAAAGAGCCAGGAAGCAGATTTGCCATACACTTGCTGCATGGCCTCAAGGAAGTCACTTAAGTGATTTGAGCCTCAGCCTCCTTGGAATGTGAAAAATGGGTAGCAAGGGTTGCTGCCCCTCCCCCTCATGGGGCTCTTGTCAGGATGGGGGAGATGGTGAATGTACAGGTGTTTTGGGAGGCGTCCCTGCAAAGGGGCCTTGTGGCTGTTGTGTTCCAGTAGAGCCAGGACTTTGCAGCGCTGGACCTTCTTCCTTGATTGTGTTCCCTGTCCACCAAGCTGGAGGCATCAGGTGACAGCTGTGAGCCTCAGTCCTGGTTCGTGCTGCTGCAGGGGCTGTGGAGTGCTTCCCCCACAGTCCCTGTGGGCCCCAGCCTTTTGATGAGGGCTGCAGAAATGAGGGGTTCTCTGGGAGCCTTGGGGCCCAGGACAAAAGCATTTCCAACTTTGTCCTTAGCTGGATGGGAGTCCAAGGTTGTGGGGGTGATAAGAGGTATTTATCATGTTCCTTATCTGAGGCCCCATTGCAGGTCTCAGGCAGCAAAGAGTGGGAGCCAGAGGTCCTCCTTGGGGGCTGTGCACACCCAGGCCTGGCTCCTACTCATCCTTTGTGTCCTTGCAGAATTTGCCAGCCCAGGGAGGCCCAGGGTTGGGCCAGAGTCTGGGTCAGTCCTCCCTGGGCCTCTCTGGCCTCCCTGTTCTGGTCTTCCCGCACATTGCTGGCATTTCCTACCTTCTCCAGGAGCCACGGCCTGCCTCATCTCCTCTCTGCTGTCCCCTTCCTTCCTGAAACCTGCACTCACGAAAGGGCCCAGTAAACTCATCCACCCTGAGATGCAGATGACCAGATAGCTTAACTTTTCTTAACAAAGGGTATTTGCTTATCAAAGATGGGAATCCCTTGGCCACCAGAAAGAAGCACTAAGTGAAATCTCTGCCCAATCTCTTTGGCAGGCTGTTAGAAAAGTGCTGGGGGGCTGAGGAACCACTGAACTCGCATGTGTAGCAAGAACAGTTTCTGCACAAGTGAAAAGTGTGTGGTGGTCTGGATCCTCCCGGAGCTGCCCAGGGCTCTGCTTGGTCTCAGGCTCCGTGTCAAGATGGGCTGTAGTTTGGCCTCGACTTGGGTGTCTGGAGGCCCCAGGAAGGCCCAGAGCCAAGGCTGAAAGTGTGTGGCCAGTCAAGAAGATGGTGAGCTGTGGGACTTCTGGCTAGAAGGACACATGTCTCTAGGAAGCGGGGCTGGGGTTAGGGTTAGGCCTACCCTGGACCTGTTGGGATTGGGACTCGGGCAAAATTCTTGCTGCTCTGTGTCTCTCCATCTTGGTGCCTAGGGCCCTCTGAGGCCAGGCTGGGGTCGGGGCGGCCATGAGAGGAGCTCTGTGGGCGCGTGGAGCCGGTCGGGTGAGATTGGAGCAGTCTGTGTTGGGTAGGCTGCGGTGTGTGAGAGGCCGTCGGGGCGCAGTTCCCTCTGTGCTGTGAGTAATCCTCGGCCACATATGCAGCTCCCAGGGGATTGTGCAACTTCCTCTGGGGTGAGGTGCAGGGGGCTGGGTGAGAAACAGCAGTGGTGGGGGAAATGAGGAAACTGGGCCCGGCCTTGGGGCTGGGGAGCGGCCCTGGGCTCTGGCCCCTGGAGGAGCTGAGCATTCCAGGGGCCTCCTTCCAGGGTGCTGCCCTCTTGAAGGTATGAAAGCACATGCGTGCATGTGTGTGAGCATGTGTGCATGTATGTGTGTGTGCATGTGTGTGAGCCTGTGTGCATGTGAGTGTATGCATGTGTGTGAGCATATGTGTGTGTGTGCATGTGTGTGTGCCTGTGTGCATGTGTGAGAGCATATGTGTGAGTGTGTGCATGTGTGTGAGCCTGTATGCATGTATGTGTGTGTGCATGCATGTGTGTGAGCCTGTGTGCATGTGTGTGATTGTGTGTGCATGTGTGTGGTGTCTTTGGGGAGGTGGGTGGGTAGGGATGAGGCCCCTCAGGCTGCACTGGCATTGAGATGTCTTTGGGGAGGGGTGGGGGTCTCTGAGCACGGCCAAGGCTGAAGTAGGGGAAAGAATGGGGAGGCAGGTGGCCAAGCTTGGGAGTGCGGGATGGACAGCATGGGAAATCAGGAGTCAGCCAGAGTTGTGCCTCGGTTTCCTCATCTCTCCAGGCTTGTTTCGAGGGTCTAGTGAGAAGGTCATGGGCAGGATGTGCTTAGCATGTCACCGGCCAGGCCACAGTGAATACCCATTTACGTTAGGGGCTAGGGCATATGCTCTACATCCACCTGCTTGAATCCTGGTCCTGCCGTTTTGCAGTTTCGTGATGCTGGCAAGTTACTTACCCTCCTGTGCTTCCTCATCTGTAAAATGGAGATGACAGTTATAGTGCCCAGCTTGTGAGTTCTGAAGAGTAAAAGACTTTACTCACGTGAAGTGCTCAGAATAGAGCCTGCCACCCACTAAGCGCCTGCACAGGTTAACATTTCACCAGGACATAGCATGTTTGTGTGCAGATGGCAAAAAGCTGCCCAGGGCTCCTGACGATCATTTTTGATGGTGGAAGTTTGAGCTGGAACTGAGAATGACAGTAAGAGCTCATGTTTGCCTGGCCTTATTCCATGTCAGGTACTGTGCCCAGTGCTTCACCTGTGCCAGACCCTTCACCCTCACAGTCACCCCATGAGGGGGAGGCTGCCATCATTCCCATTTTGCAGATGGGGACATGGAGGCACAGGGGCTAGAGTGACTTGCTCCAGGGCAGTGACATCAGTGAGGGAGAATGGCAGAATGGTCCACTCAGCCCACAGGTGGGCCCCTCACCCACATCCCTGCCCCTTTTCTGGGTTCCAATAGAAGTATGGGGGAGGAGGAGGATGGAGGGTCTGCTGGGAGGGGTATGAGGGCTGGCCTTGCAGCCTCTGGGCTCTGGCCAGGGAGCCCTCTCTTTCCTCTGTGCCACCTCCAATTAAGTAATCAAAGTAACCCACAGCTATAAAGAGTTAAATTAATATAGGGAATGGAGCCAGATGCAGTGGCTCACACCTGTAATCCCAACACTTTGGGAGGCCGAGGTGGCTGGATCCTCTGAGGTCAGGAGTTCTAGACCAGCCTGGCTAACACGGTGAAACCCCATCTCTACTAAAATACAAAAAAATTAGCTGGGTGTGGTGGCGCACGCCTGTAATCCCAGCTTCTTGGGAGGCTGAGGTGGGAGAACTGCTTGAACCCAGGAGGCAGAGGTTGCAATGAGCCTAGATTACACCACTGCATTCCAACCTGGGCGATGGAGGGAGACTCTGCCTCCAATAATAATAATAATAATAATAATAATAATAATAATAATAATAATATAGGGAATGGCTTATTAGTAGTTGGAGTTGGAAGAGACTTCCTGGGAGAGTGAGCTCCCTGCCAGTGTGTAGTCTTGAGAGAGCGGTTGAAGTCCACTCCTTTTTGGGCATGAGGGTGCGGTGGTTCTGAATATTGCTTCAGATTCACACAGGCCTGATTTTCAGCTCTGAGTCAGTTACTGTGTGGCCTCGGGCCTCAGTTTTGCCACATTTAAAATGGGGGTGATAGCAGTTCCTATCTCCTAGGGTGATGGTGAGGATGAAATGAGACATCATAGTAACATGCTTAGCACAGGTCTGGCCTGGAGTAAGTGTCTGATCGATGGATGCCATTATTAGGCACCTGTTGTAGAGAGGGCCACACGCCAGGCAGGGAGTTGGGCTGCACAGATATTTTTGGAGGGAGGTTTTTTGAATTGTGGATCAGGGCCACTAACTGGACCCTAATTCAGCCATGAAATCAGTATTAGTGGGTCTCCATGAATATATTTTTTTTAATGAAAAAGAAGAGACTAGAAAATATTCACGTGTATTGCTCAGTATCAGTAAGCATTGTTGTGTAGAACACGTTTCGTGTGTGTGTGTGTATGTGTGCCTAGTGTCAAATAAAGTATATTTTTCTGTGAGTCATGGTCCAAAACTTTGGTGCCACTGCATTGGAGATTCTGTCCCTCCTGTGCCATGTTTATGGAGCACCTACTGAGTATAAGACGCAGCAGCAGTACTATGGCCAGGGTGCCTCAGCAAACCTCATGGTCTGACTGGAGAATCAGGGCCCAGTTCTTAGCAAGGTGGCTACCAAGCCTGTGGGTCAGCAGAGGAAGGAGCCGAGTGGTAAGAGAGGGATTCCTGGGCGGTGACCCTGTGTCAGGTGGGGACGATGAGAGGAGGTGGGGTGAATGGTTGGTGTCAGGTGGGGACGATGAGAGGAGGTGGGGGTAAATGGTTGGTGTCAGGTGGGGACGATGAGAGGAGGTGGGGTGAATGGTTGGCCTGGGTCCTGGGGGCTGGGGGTTGGAGAGCTACCTGGAAAGGTAGGAGGCTGCCGTCAGTGGAAGCCTGCAGGGCCAGGCCTGGCAGGAGCTGCTCTCTGGAGCAGGGGGTTGGGTGGAGGTTGTCTGGGGGCTCAGGATTATTCAAGAGCATTACATTTATTGTGCACTTTATATCTATGATCATTACATTGTAATATATGATGGAATAATTATATATGGGTGAGGGATGTGCCAGTCTCCCTGGCTGGGGTGGGGTGGGGTAGAGAAGGACTTGGCCTTACTGATGCCCCCTTCCCCAGCTTGCAGGATCTATAGTCACTATGGATGAGACCCATGTGGGCCTGGCCTGCAACCTGGCTCTCAGCTTGAGCCCTGTCCAGAAGCCAGAAGACTTCCCACTATTTAGATCCCTGCCCTGGCAAGTGCTTGGCCTAGTCAGGGCCTCAGTTTCTCCATCTGTAAAGGAGGCACACTGTCCCCTGAGCAGCCAGCCTCCTGGGTGGTGATGCCCATCTTGTGGATGAACCAGCTGCAGGAAGTATGGAGAGCTCTGGGTGGGTTTTGATTGTTGTCTTTAAGGCTAGGAGAATTGAGGAAAGTCATGAGGACATCAGCTGCCTGTCTGGAGAGCCCCTGGCCTCCCTACCCTGTGACCTAGGGCAGTGGGAGGAGAAGCCTGTGACCCATGGCAGGCTGGGGATATCCCCAGCTTTGAATGCAGGCAGCCCAGTAGGGGCCTCAGAGGATGAGACTGAGCTCTGGCCTAATCTGGGAACCCCCAACCTCTAAAGCTCCACTCATCCTTGAGTACCCTAGGAGTCCCAGCTTGAGGGACTCTGGTGGCAGGTGGAGAGGCAGTAACCCAGGACTGACTGGCAGGGGCCAGTTTCCAGGAGGCTGTGGGTGGCTTCCAACCCACTGAGCACAGAGCCCAGAGGCTCAGGCATGAGCTCCCACAGTAGAATGTGGTGTTTAATGACAGGTCACATATATTGGCACTCCTGTGTGCCAGCGCTGTGCTAAGCACTTTTATATATTTGCAAACTTTATACAATAATCAAATGCAGGTCTTTTTATTATCCCGTTTTACAGATGAGAAACTGAGGCCCAGAGAGGTTAAATCTCTCTCCCAAGGTTACCTAGCTAGTAAGTGAGAGAGCTGGCCTGAGGGCCTGAGTTCTGGATTCAGGATACCAGAGTTCAAATCTAGGTAGTGCTGCTTTCTAGCTGTGGGTCCTCAAACAGTGACTGAAACTCTCTGACCATTGGTTTCTTCCTCTGTGCCTTCCTCAAAGGGTTGTTGTGAGAGCTGTGTGAGGTAATGACTGAGAGGTATGTAGTACACAATAAGGGCTGAATAAATGGGACCTGCTTCATGACCTCTCCTGCATGCCATTAACTGCTCTGTGACCCTGGGCCGGGTGTCTGGCCTTCTAGGTCTCAGTCTCCTCAGTTGTGTGACGCAGGGTACTGACCCCTTCCTTGATCCTCTCAATAGCGTTGTTGAGGATGTTGGGTGGGTCCTGAAGGAGACCTTCAGTGAAATAGAAGTGCTAGACCAGCGGTCCCCAGCCTTTTTGGCACCAGGGACTGGTTTCATGGAAGACAGTTTTTCCATGGATGGACAACAGGGGAGGGTTTCAGGATGATTCGAGAGCATTATGTTTATTGTGCACTTTATTTCTATTATTATTACATTGTAATATATGATGAAATAATTATACAACTCACCATAATGTAAAATCAGTGGGAGCCCTGAACTTGTTTTCCTGCCACTAGACGGTCCCATCTGGGGGTGACGGGAGACAGTGACAGGTCATCAGGCCTTAGATTCTCCTAAGGAGCATGCAACCTAGATCCCTCATATGCACAGTGCACAACAGGGTTTGCACTGCTATGAGAATCCAGTGCCACCGCTGATCTGACAGGAGGTGGAGCTCAAGTGGTAATGTGAGTGACAGGGAATGGCTGCAAATACAGATGAAACTTCACTCACCTGCCTGCCTGCCCGCCACTCACCTCCTGCTGTGTGGTCTGGTTCCTAACAGGCCGTGGATTAGTATGGGTCTGTGGCCTGGAGACTGGGGACCCCTGTGCTCCAGAGCTCTTAGGAATTCTTTAGGGTTTGCAGCTAACCGCAGGTCCCGATGGATTGTGTTTGGGCCTGCTTCAGGCTTTCATGTTTCCTGTTGGCCCCTGCAGGCATTTCAGTTGGTGGCTCCACATCTATTCCAGGGTTTCCCAAGATGTTTTCTGTGGAAAGGTTTAGAGGTCAAGCAGGCACAGGAGATTGTAAGTCAAAGGGAAAAAGAAAGAAAAATAGGGGTTGGGGGAAGGGGGAGATGCTAGTCAGTGGGTACAAAACCTCAGTTAAACAGGGCGAATAAGTTGTTTTCCTTGAGATGTATTATGCGGCATGGTGAATATAGTAAGTAATAATGTATTGTGTATTTCAAAATCATTTAAGAGTTAATTTTAAATGTTCTTGGCTGGGTGTGGTGGCTCATGCTTATAATACCAACACTTTGGGAGACCGAGGCAGGAGACTTGCTTGAGCCCAGGAGTTTGAGACCGACCTGGGCAACATGATGAAACCCGTTTCTACAAACAAAAAAATACAAAAATTAGCCAGGTGTGATGATGCATGCTTGTAGTTCCAGCTATGGGAGAGGCTGAGGTGGGAGTTGAACCTGGGAGGTTGAAGCTGCAGTGAGCTGTGATCATGCCATTGCACTCTAGCCTGGGTGACATAGCGAGACCCTATCTCCAAAAAAACCACACACACACACAAACAAAAAACCCAAAACAAAAATTCAAATGTTCTTACCACCCAAAATGACAAGAATTTGAGGTGATGTATATGTTAATTAACTTGATTTAATTATTCCAAATGGTGCACATAAATCATAGCATCACCTTGTACTCCATAAATACATGCAACTACACAAAACCCCAAATGGGTTTCTTTGCTGTAGGACTTGTCAGAACCTTTGATATGCTAATTTTTGTTGTACATCTCCAATATGTGGTCATGGTATACTCTAGGGTATCTCAAAGGCCTGGTGTGTAAAGCCCCATTTTCCAGATAGAGAAACTAAGACCTGGAATGAAACTTAGGAAGGGATTTTCCCAGGTTATGCAGTTACCTGTAACAGAGTTAGGGCCAGACTCCTTGCTCCTGACTCCGTGGCCAGTGCTCTGCCCAGGACACCTCTTCCTCTTCCTCCTTCCTTTGTCCTCAGAGAAGTGTTGTGTGTGCTGCTGCTTCTTTCCTGAGGGCTCCTTACCTTTTTCTGGCCCCCTCCCGCTGGCTTCCAGCATTAGAAGGTGTCTGTTTCCTTCTGGGCATTGCTATGAGATGGAGCTATGCCTAGTTGATGGCTGCTGGGAGATCCTTCTCAGACTAATAGATGGCAATAAGGCTTCATCCCAGCTGCAGGGCCCCTAGCAAGTTAATTCCATTTCCTGAGCCTCATTCTCCTCAATTATATAATGAAGCTCATTGTCTTGTCTGTCTTCTGGAGTTTTTGAGAAGTTCAGCTCTGACATGAACGTGCTCTGTAATTTTCAGTTCATATGCAGATATGGGATCCATGAGTCTGACAGTTTTTATAATTTCTGGAGGCAAAGAGGACATGGGAAAAGGAAGCCCTGGCTGTGGGAGCTAGCATGGTTGGGCCCTAAAGTTCTGATCCCTTCCCCTGGCCACAGTTGGTGTCTGCCCTTCAGTGTACTGCTGCTCCTCTCTGCTCTCAGTTCCCCTGAGCATGTCTGAAGTGGGCCAGTCTAGCTGACTCGAGGGACCCCTGTCCCAGGTGAGATGTGAAATGAAGCACGAATTTCAAGCTGGGGGCCTGTTTTCCTAGCTTCCTGCTGGGACTTGGTGTTAGAGTGGGGAAACAACTCAAGTGACATGGCGCCTCAGTACAGCTGTACCTGGAGCAGGGAGGCCCCACCAGCTTCTGCTCAGTCCTTTGATGCCCCCGCCCTTCATGGGGGGTGACCGGTCACCTGGTTTGTGATGTAGGGTGCATGTGGGCATGCCAGTGCCTC
The DNA here is from genome assembly GCF_000951035.1 of Colobus angolensis palliatus. Lineage (NCBI taxonomy): Eukaryota > Metazoa > Chordata > Mammalia > Primates > Cercopithecidae > Colobus > Colobus angolensis. Next base: position 1,001,506 of record NW_012111475.1, read on the forward strand.
CATCAACACAGCAGTTAGGGTCGAAATGCTCCAGGTCCTCTGCTGGCTGTGGGGGACTCCGAGTGACGGGCCAGGGGGTAGGCCAGGCCGGGTTGGGAGGTGGGAGGAGGTGGTGGCTCCCTGGCAGACAGTGTCCTCTCCTGAAGGGCTGTTTGCCCAAGTTATTCTTAGCACAGACTCATTATGGAGTCTATTTTTAGCCCTGTTTCTAAGTGTTGCCAACATCTGGTGCAGCCAGCACTGAAGGGGGTGGGGGTGGCAGGGGTTACTCCTTTGGACATTTCTGGGGACTGGAGCCTCTGGCAGGAGAGTAAGGACAGAGTCTTCTACTTCCTGCACCTGCCACAGCTTGAAGCTGGGCATGCAGTAGGTGTCCTATTCATGCTTCTGCGTTGATTGCTCTCCCAGCATCTCATCCTTCCAGCTCTAGCTCCTGTGAGTGGGTGGGAGAGGGGGTGGAGCTACCACAGCTGGAAAGGATGAGCTGAAGGTGCTCCTCAGATAGGCTTTCCACATCCACCCCTCAGGGGTCCAGTTGGCCTCTGACCCCTGCAGAGAGGCCTCACAGGAGGGAGGCAAGCCCCAAACTAGGGTGCTTGTGACAGCTACCACTGAAGGAGGAGCCAGCAGACATTATCGGGAGGGGGTGTAGCACTGGGGTGAGACTGCCTGGGATTGAATCCTAACTTGGCTATTTCCTAGCTGTGTAAACTTGGGCAACTCATCAACCTCTGTATGCCTCAGTTTCCTCCTCTGTGAGATGGAGATGGGAGCGTAGTGTTGTGGGTTTAAGTAAGATAATACTGTATGAACTGCCTAAGTGGAAAGTGCTGTATAATAGAGAGGTGGTGGTATTAGTAGCAGTGGTAGTGCTATATTACTGAGAAGCTCTGTATGTGACGTCCTGTTGGGGTGAGTTGGGTAGGAGACTTAGTGCTTTTCTTTGATGAGATGAGGCTTGCAGTGGGGCTCAGAGGAAGTGGTTATAGCCAGGCATCATGACGGTGATGTCTGCAAGAGCTGTGTGTTGGGTTGGAATGTGGGCTTTGCCACTCACAGGTTGGGTGACCTTGGATGAATCACTTAATCTTTCTGAACGCCTATTTCTTTATGTACAAGAAAGAGATGATAATACCTGGGCCATAGGCATGATGTACGTGGAGCATTTTGCCCTGTACTGGGAGCATGGGAGGACCTGAATCCATGATACTTTTTTTTTTTTTTTTTTTTTTAATTGAGACAGAGTCTCACTCTGTCGCCCAGGCTGGAGTGCAGAGGCATGATCTTGGCTCACCACAACCTCCACCTCCTGGGTTCAAGTGATTCTCCTGCCTCAGCCTCCCGAGTAGCTGGCATTACAGGCATGCGCCACCACACCCGGCTAATTTTTGTATTTTTAGTAGAGATGGGATTTCACCTTATTGGTCAAGCTGATCTCGAACTGCTGACCTCAGGTGATCCACCCACCTCAGCTTCCCAAAGTGCTGGGATGACAGGAGTGAACCACCGCGCTTGGCCCATGAGAATTTCTTGGGAGTGGGGGTGTCGCTGTGTCCCTTTCCCACGTGCAGGATGAGGCCCTGTTGTCTTGAGAGTCTTGGGGAACAGCTTGGCCTGGAAGCCGGGAGGGCCAGGGCTGTGGTCCTAGCTATCCCTGAGCTGTGTGGTCCGCACACACTCCCTGCTTCCTCCAGGCTTCCGCAGCGTGGAGAGGCCAGAGAAAACTGTGGTTTTCAGATTCTTCCTCACAATCCCAGAAGGTGCCTTGTATACTGTCTGGGAGTGTGGGGGGGGCCCTGGTTGGAGGCCAGGTGGGGTGATCCTCCCCACTCCCCATGCTGCTCTCCTGCTCCTCATACTGACTCCAGGTGCTCTATGGAGCTGCTTTATCCTCATGTTTTACATATCAAGGGTCCAGGCCGACTTTGTCTGAAAATGGGAGTTCTGCTGCTAAAATCAACCTGGGACTTTCTGGTAGGTGACTCCCAGGCTCCTTGTCGTCTGACGTTTTGTGCCCTCTGACTTGGCATGGACTCCCAACCTGTATATCAGGGTCTGGAGTGCTGTGGTCACTGGATTCCCTGAGGGCTGGAGTCCCTCAGGGTGTGGAGCACAGAGGAGGCTGCCTCCAGGGCCTCTCTGGGGCTGGGCTGCCACTCAAGGGTAGAGCTTCCAGTGCTGCCCCAGTCTCCCTGCACCCTCAGGATGGGGGTCCCCTGAAGACGATAGTCCATCTCAGAAGCAGTGTCTCACAGGAGGGAGGGGTGATATGGACAGAAAGGCCCTGCCACAGTGCTGGCATGTAGTAAGTGCTCAAGAAATATTTGAAATGAATGAATGAAATGGTACCAGCAAGGCTGCACCTCTGATGTAGTGGTGAAACTTCCCCTGCCTCCCTTTTCTTCCTTCTCACCCCTGTTCCCTCTTCCCCATCCTCTGCTTTGTCTGACCAGCCTTAAGCTACCCCAGCCTGGGCTCCAGATTCAGCCTTATTCATAATCTAGAACAAAGACACTTCCCCAATGTAAGTTACAGTTTGTTCATCTGGAAAATAAGCACAATATGCTCAGGTTCTGAAGGCCCTTTGGTTCTCACCGTCTCTTTGCTCAGGGCATGGGGGTGATTTCTCAGGGTAGGGGTGGTAGAATCACATGCATACGCACACACACGCACACACGCACATGCGTACGCACATGCACACACACAGGACTCAGTGCAGTGGTCTTGGCTGGGAAAGGTCCTTGCCTTCTGACCAGGAAGGAGCCCTCGGAGCTGAGGTGCTCCCAGACTCAGCACTGTTCGGGGCCTACAGGATGTGGTGTGGCCCGCTCTAGCTCAGGCTGGGGGGTTCCTGTGGGTGTCAGGGGATGGGTGGCCATTCAACTGTGTCCACTGGGCTGGGCCGCCACTGTGACTTTGTGTATGACCTTCAGGGAGTGAGAGGGCGTGCATCAGGGCGCCTATCTGTGTCGTTATGACTGGTCATGAGGGAGGGTGCCACATGTCTAGCCAGCCAGGAAGCAGGGCCAGTTAGCTCCTGTTCCTGGGTGCCTCCTGGCTCTGGGGACAATAGAAAGTGATTCATGCAAAGGGGCCCTCCCTGTTTTGGCCACAACCTGAGGAGTAAGGTGGCCTGGCTGTCTGCCTTTCCCTGCTTCCCACCAGGTGCCCGAGTTCTCCCCTCCTTCCTCGCCTCAGACCCCGTTTCTCCCTGGGGGTAGGTGGCTGCCCTTCCCTGCAGCCTGACACCCTCTCAGAGACAAACAGAGGAGTGGGCTGCCCATGCCTGTAGCTATAAGAGTGAGTCAGTGTAGGGACCGGAGGGCATCAAGTCCCTCTGCTTCCTGCAGCCAGGCGGTCCCTGCACCAGAAGAAGTGGCCCGATGAGGCCTGGGCTAGGACGCTGTGGTCAGCACTGATACCAGCTGAGTGGCTTTCCAGCTTAAGGAGACCTGCCAGAGATGGGAGAGGACAAGCTCCACCTGCCCACCACTCGCCTTGCCATCCTGGCTGCAGCCAGCTGGTGACTCATTCCCCTGGGGAGTGAGCCAGCTCCTCTCCTGGGGTACCCCAGCACCTTGGTGCAGGCTGAGTGGCAGGAGTCCTGGGTGCTTCAGAAAACCTGTGCTGAGCCCAGGGCCCTGGTAAGCTGGGGAGGGAGGACTGAGGCCCTCTGTATGGGGTGGGGGTCGCAGCCAGACTTCTCTTGCTCCTTTTCCTGGCCCCCGCAGACTTCACCCTCCCTCTGGCCACAGAGGAGGCTGCAACCCCAGATTACGTAATGGGTCCAAAATGCCTGGCAAGCAAGCAGCCCAGCCAGTGGCTAGACTCAGGAGTCCCCATTCCCCAGTACCTGCCACCAGGGCAAGTTCCCATTCCCTTCCTGGGCTGGGTGGGAGAGTGGGTGGTGCTCGCTCACCCCTGGAAAGAGCTGTGCTGCCTGGGAGGGGGTGGGGAGGCTTTCTCCAGAGACATGAATTCTTGGCCTGACCCCAGATGCCAGCCTGCCCAGCTCCACTCCAGAGTAACGCTGGGTGCACACACAGCCCCATTGTGTGCCTGGGCCCCGTGCCTGCCCAGGGCCTGGCACCGGCTCTATCAACAGCAGTGGCTCCGTCAGCTCCTCAGCAGCCCCTGCCAGCGCTTGAGCCCTTGGGCCCCTGGTGAGGAGGAAGAGGGAGGACTAGTGATTAAGGGTATGAGTCCTGGGTGGGGTACCAGGACCTTTTTGGATACTATCAACTATGAGAGACAAGAGCAGGGAGACTTAGCTGCATTCCCCGAGGAGGAAACTGAGGCCCTGAGGGGCTTCAGTAACTTGCCCATGGCCTCATGGCTAGTGAGAGGCAGAGCTGGGGTTGGAGCCCAGAGCTGTGGCTGAGCCCCTTACTGTGCTCATCACCCAATCCCAGACCAGGACTCAGGAGAAGGCATGGTGCCCTCTTTCCACAGCCCCACTTTGGCGAGCCTCTTTCTGGAAAATACATGTCCCCAGGGTGGAAGAGGACCCTGCAACAGTAGGATTTGGAGTCCTGTGTGCTTGTGAGAAGCATGGGGGTTCATTTTCAAGGATGCTGCTGGTGGCCACACAGGCAGAGTAGGTTTCCAGAGCTGGAGGACAGGCTCTGTGCCTCAGTTTCCCTGCTCTACCCACACTGTACATCCACTGTGCCTTCTGGGAGGGGATAGGAATATTGAGGTGAGGTATGGCCAGGGCTGGGGACTAGGCCCCCACTCCTGAGCTCTACAGGCTGGTGTGAAGCCCCCTTCACCGACCCAGAACCCCACTCAATGCCTCTTGATGCTTCTGTTCTAAGTTGGGTCTGAGTCGCCCACCTCCTCAGCTTTCCCAGCCTGAAGAGGCCTCTGAGCTGGGTGAGCCTGCCAAGGGGGTAGCCCAGCTCAGTGCCATGAGGGCCCTGCCTCTGCCACAGGCCCATGTTCCTCCACCCCCCTGCCAAGGTGAGGGTGCCCAGACATGACCCTTTTGGGGCCTGCCCTGTGTTTTACTTTCCAGGCTAGGCTTATTCACTCCAAGAGGCTTGATTCCCCTGGGGCTGAGGGGAGCTCAAGGGCTCCTCCGTTCTCCAATAGCCCACCCTTTTGTTCCCCTTCTGTCCTGGGCATGAAGCCTGGCTCCCTCCTTCTACACCACCTCAGCCCTCTTAGCAAGGGAGAGGGAATTCTGCAGTGACTGCAGGATTGTGAAATGCCAGGGCTGGACCTTGGGGACAGGCAGGGAAAGAGAGATGCTGGAAGGGGACACTGAGACCATGTCCCTTCATACCCCACGTGGGAGGTCTGTCTCCTCCATTCTGCTGGCACTCATTTTCCTGCATGTATACCATCCCCACCCACCAGTCAGCATACCTTCAGCCAAGGCCACAGCAGTGGGGATGTTGAGCCCAGAGGACCATGTCCGACTGTCCTCTACCTGGAGCCTGTGTGGGAGAGGAGGAAGCCAAGGGACACCCCTCAAGGAGTTCACACTGCAGCTGAGAAAACCAGACAGGCGACTTCTTTGTACCTGTTTCTCATTTGTAAAATGAGTACAGTAGTATTTCCTACTTCCCAGTGTCATTGGGAAGGCCAAATGAGTTAATACATGATGAAGCTGAGGGCCTGGCACCGGCTCTATCATGACTTTAGAAGCCACTCTTGATAGATGGTTTTACAACTCAATACAAGTTTTAGTAGTATCCATAGTGGTAGAAGAAATACAATATATGATATCAGATAATGATGTTTTTTCCAAGCTGGATTGTAAGAACCATAGGGCAGGGGCTGTCTTATTCATCCTTGTATTCTTGTGTCAGACACAGAACCAGGCTTGGAACAGAGTAAGTAATTGTTCCCAAATGGTGATCAGAGGTGGGTGAAGTCAGGGTGTGCTGCCTGGAGGAGGAGGAGACCCTGGAGCAGGGCTTCCAGAGAGGAGAAGTTGGATAATCTGTGGGAGAGGAACTGGGGGAGGATCTGGGGGCCCAGATTGGGTGGGGAGGTCCCCTTGGCTGCACCCAGTGCTTGTTTAAGGAGAGGGATCCTGCATGCTTTGGAGGCCCAACTAGAGCGCTTGGACTTTATCTGGTGGGTAGTGGAGAGCAATTGGGGGTGATGGAGCAGGAAAACAATCTCTCTATGTTGCTCAGTCAATTTAATTTTTTGTTTTGCTTTGTTCTGTTTTTGCGACGGAGTCTTGCTGTCTCCCAGGCTGGAGTGCAGTGGTGCGATTTCGGCTCACTGCAAGCTCCACCTCCCGGGTTCATGCCATTCTCCTTCCTCAGCCTCCCAAGTAGCTGGGACTACAGGCACCTGCCACCATGCCAGGCTAATTTTTTTTGTATTTTTAGTAGAGATGGGGTTTCACCGTGTTAGTCAGGATGGTCTCGATCTCCTGACCTCGTGATCCGCCCACCTCAGCCTCCCAAAGTGCTGGGATTACAGGTGTGAGCCACCGCGCCCGGCCTCTTTCATTTTGGTTTTGCTCCCTTGTTCTCTGAGGACTATTTTATTTCTTCATTTCTCCGAAGACAATAAATCCTCTCTGCTTTTCAGTCTCTTCTTTCTGATCCCTAGTCACCCCTGTCCCAAATCCCTGTGTTCTGTTCTTGGCTGCTTCTCCTCGGCCATCCTGGCCTGTTCTCCCTGCTGTGCTTTTGCCTGGCTTCCCCTTCCTTTACCTGATCCCTGATCCACCTTCTCTGGAATAGGAGTTGGGTGGAGTTCGACTTGCTGAGAGATGGGTACTGGCATGGCGTTAGCACATGGTGGGAGCTGGCATGAAGGCACCTGAGCCAGGAGGATATCTTCTATTCTGACGTAACCCTATACATCCTTCAGGGAATGACCCTGCCCCAGTTATGTGGCTAAGGCCCATTATAAGTATCTTACTTTATATTTGTCAAACTGTTTAATGAAAATGTAGATTTCCAAAATAGATAAATTAGGAAGTGATGGGATCTTGTTTTCTTGTTTATAAATTTAGTGGAGGCCGGCACAGTGGCTCAAGCCTGTAATCCCAGCACTTTGGGAGGCCGAGACGGGCAGATCACGAGGTCAGGAGATCGAGACCATCCTGGCTAACACGGCAAAATCCTGTCTCTACTAAAAAATACAAAAAACTAGCCGGGCGAGGTGGCGGGCGCCTGTAGTCCCGGCTACTCAGGAGGCTGAGGCAGGAGAATGGCGTAAACCCGGGAGGCAGAGCTTGCAGTGAGCTGAGATCCGGCCACTGCACCCCAGCCTGGGCGACAGAGCAAGACTCCGTCTCAAAAAATAAAATAAAATAAAATAAAAAATAAATTTAGTGGAAAGATCAGCACTTTGGGAGGCCGAGGCAGGAGAATCGCTTGAGGCCAGGAGTTCAAGACTAGCCTGGGCAACATAATGAGACCCCCATCTCTACAAAAAATAAAAACAGTTAGTGGGGTGTATTGTCACACACCTGTGGTCTCAGCTACTTGGGAGGCTGAGGTGGGAGGATTGTTTGAGCCTGGAAAGGTGAAGCGGCAGTGAGATGTGATTGTGCCACTGCACTCCAGCCTGGATGACAGAGTGAGACCCTGTCTCAAAAATAAAAATAAAAAATAAATTTAATGGAAAGGAATATTAAACCAGATGGAAACAATGCAGACAACTAGTACCTTTTTCATCTCCTTTTAAACATCCATCCATCCATCCATCCATCCATCCATGCCTACATCTATCCATTATATCCACCTTTTCATCCATTATATCCATCCATCCATTCATCTACCCATTATTATATCCACCTTTTCATCTGTCCACCCATCCATTTATGCATGCATCCATTATATCCATCCACCAACCCATCCATCCATCCACCATTATATCTATCTTTTCATGCGTCCACCTATCCATTTATACATGCATCCATTATATCCATCCATCCATTATATACGTGCATCCATATTTATTGAGCACATATTCTGTGCCAGGTACTACATTAGATACTTTACGTTTAATCCTTACAGAAATTCTCCAGGATGGATATTGTCCTCATTTTACACATGAAGATACTGAGACGAGGGGAAATTAAGTAAGTTCATGAAGGTCACACAGCTAGAAAGTGACAGATCTGGGATTCAGCTCAACTAGGTTCAAAGCACACTCTCTTAGTGTTTAATCAAATGGCCTCTCTTGGTGTCACCAGTGCCTAGTTCTAGGTGTGGAACATAACAGCTGTGTTATCGAATGAACGGGCATGCCAAGGTTCTGGAATGCTGGATCTCTATAGCTGTATCCTAGGAGCAGCCTAGGGGCAGAAGGCAATGCTGGGCTTCTAGTCCTGTTGGCATTTGCTACCAGCAACCTAATGTTGCCGTCACTACCCCTGGTATGGAGGTTTCTTCTCCACGCAACTTGCAACTCTGGCAAGTCCTGTTTTCTTCTCTCCACCTTCCCAGCTCTCCCTTTGAGGACTGAGTCTTACCTTTTGCCAAGTGGGGAAGTTCCAAGTACACATTTGACCATTGCATCCAGCTTGACCAGTCTCCCCAGTGACTGAGTCTTACATGCCTGCCTCTCTCCTTCCCTGTAGGGTGGGCCAGCTTGCATTACTCTGACCCTTTTATTGGCCCTTATTTCTAAGTTTTAGAGTTAGCTGTTCAATGTCAGGTCATAACTGCCTCCTCGGGGCCCATTGGCTGAGGCAAGGATGTGAGTGCAAACAGTTTATTTGGGAGGCTCCCCCAGGGAGCACCAGTGGTAGAGTAGGATTCGTGAGACAGGAAGGGAAGGAAGCTGATAAAATGTGTGCGAAGGAGCAAGGTGACTAGGCACCTGAGGCTCCCTGCCATTGGAGGCCTCTGCAGAATATGCTTTAGAGTTCCCCAGTCAAGTGATAGGGGTCTTTGACTAAGGGGTGGTGGGGAAGGGAGGGTGCTAACTTCATTGGCTCAGGCACCAATTCAGGTGCTGGCACCCGGAAGTCCTAAGGTGGGCACTTTTGACATCGTGAGGGTCCAGAGCATGTGACTAAGCCCTGATAGCTTTTGCCACCTCACCAAGCCCAGTCCTAGGGGTCTGCCAAGCCCTCTTCCCACATCTCCCTTTCTATGTCCAAGAGGCTTCCCCAGGCATACTCTTCCCCAGTTGCCAGTTCCACGCTCACTGTGTTTCACAGATACTTAAGGAGCATCTACAAGGTGCCATGGACAAAAAGAGGAAGCTGTCAGGATGCCTCCAGGTGTTCACAGCAGAGGAAAGTGACCTGTGTGACTGAGACGCCTGCCATGTGCCAGACACTGGCTCGCCCTTCCCAGGCCTTGTGCAAAGGCCAGCAACGCCCCTGTGTCATGGCATCCTCTCCTAGAGGGAGGTACAGACGTGCTGGCGCCACAGAGCCTAGCGCCATCTTCCACTTCCCTCCCAACTCTAGCATCCTGAGACTGTGATTGTAGTGGTTTTTCAGACTTCCTTTTCCTTTTTCTCACTGCCCCTGCCTCTTCCCCTAGCCCCATGGCTGCCACGTGGCTGCCTTTTAGTCAGCCGGGAACTGAGCCTCTTAGTAACCTCCCTCTGTGTCTCTGTCAAGAACAGAATGCAATTCAGGGACATTTTGGTGGGGGACTCATTTAGTGCAGTGGCATACCTGTTTGCCCTGGGACAGGCTCTGTCATGCCTACTTCCTGGAGAGGAGCCTTCTCCCCCTGGGCTCCACCTGTTCCCATCCCCAGACCTCCCAGCCTCAGTCTGCAGGTCTCACACCCTACAGGGCTGAGGGAATGGGAAGAATTAAAAGAGGGAAGTGGCGTGTAGGTAAGACTTTCTGGGGTGGGGGCTAGGGGAAGGGAAGGAGATGGGGATGGGGTAGGGTCTGGGCCTGGCGGTGTTCTCTCGCTGGAGACGTGGTCCCGGGCCACAGGCATGTGTGCCAAGTCACAGCCTCTCTGACTTCTTCCTCTAGCCGCCAGCCCCAGCCTTTCCCCTTGATGTTTCATTTCCAAACCAGGTGTGCTCTGGGTGCATGTGCTGGGGTGGCGGGGGCAGGGCTATGTCTGCCTGTGCCATTCCCTACCCTGTGGGCAGGCCCAGCCATGGCAGCCCGAGTCTATCACCTCCCCACTCCGCCACTTGGATAGGAAGGTGGCTGCACTTCCTCCAGGCAGGTGTGTTGTTGGGAGGAGAACAGAGAGGATGGGTTCAGGCATTGGAAGGTGGTGTTTATGTCTCAGGTTTGAGCTCAAACATCTTGGGTCCAGGGAGAAGGTATAAGGCAGCTGCTGCCTGAGTCTCACCACTCTGGGGGAAAGAAGAGCAGCTCTGAGCCTTGGGGCTGGGCATGCAGGAGGGCATGGAGCGCAGATGAGTGGAAGAGAATGATGAAGGGAGAGCGGACTTCCCAATGCTCCTCCCCCCACCCCACCACACGCAGGGTTCAAGGCACCTGACTCCTCGCTCTGTCCTGGTAAAGGCAAAGTGCTTCTTATGGTGTTTAAGGACAGGAAAAGAGCTGGAAGTGTGTGTGTGTGAATTTTGCTTCCTGTTTCTTTCATACCTGGGTGTGGGCGGAGGGGGGAGATGGGGGCAGGTGGGGGCAGCTCACTCATTCTGTCCGGTGGTCGGGTAGCTTGGTGGGCTGTTGGAATGTTGCCGTAGGAGGCCATTTCTCCTCTGTCGGGAGGTGGTGGCTTCCAGATCAGGTCTCCTCTGGCTACCTGACAGAGATGGGGTGGGGATGCCAGCTGGAGCGCACATGACAGGGCAGGGGCAGAGCTGAGTTATGGGTCTAGGGCAGCTGACAGCATTTGGGAATCCTGGGGTAGGCCCAGGGCTGGGATAGGATTCAGGCACGGGAGCCCCCTGGACTTTGTGTCCCTGTTAGCTCTTCCCAGAAGCCCAGCTCTTGGGCACGACAGGGGTAAGGGTGGTTGGGGGTGAGTGTAGGTGTGTGTTATGAGGGGAGAAGAGCCCCCACTGAGTTCCTGGGCCGCTGCCTGTGCTGTCTAGTGGCCTCTGCCAGCACTGGCTGCCCTGTCCTGCCCCCACCAGGCGTGACTCAGATCGAAAGCAGAAGCTGCCAGACACTGAGCAGGGTGAAGTGAGGCAGAACCAACTGTGCTATTTTGGAACCTGGTTAATTCCCCCTTCTGCCCCCGACCTCCCTGCTCTCAGGGCTCCCATACCCTCCTGCTGTCTGGCACTTTAGCTTACTCAAGGGGACAGTTGGGGCAGGCCTTGGTTTCCCCTGGCATGGATGTGGAGGGCCATGCTGAGGTCCCTCCTTGCTAGGCCCCTCTCCCTGGCCAGAGGTACTGGATTCTGGGGACCGGCACTCTGGGGTCAGGGAGGAAGAGCGCCCTCTTCTGGTGGGAGCTCGTGGGCAGGGAGGCCCTGGCGAGATGACGGTCACCAGGCCTGGCACCCACTTTCCCCCTGCCCATCTTTGGCCGCTCTCAGGCCAGCTGTCAGCTGCCTCTCCCAGGGATGTGAACTGACGAGAGCTTCAGGTGGGAGCCTCTCCCGGCAGTGAATCTGAGGGTTGGGAGGGATTTCCGGACCCAGAGGGAAGATATTTTGGGGCTGAGGGCCTTTCCAGAACCCGTGAAATCACACACTCTGCTGCGGCCAGACTGACCCTCCCTAGTTGATGGTTCTTTTTTGGGCATCCTAGGCCTGCTTGGGGTTCTGGCCCCACGATTTAGGGTCTCTTTGGAGCCCATCTGAGCCTGGGGGGCCCTGTGATGGTGGAAGAGGTCCAGCCTGCGGTGGTGAAAGAGGTCAGTGGGTGTGTGTTTCTGAGCTGAAAATGGATGTGGAGTTGATAGCTGTCACCTCTTCAATGGATAGGGTGGATGAGGGTCCCTGGCCCTTCAGAAGCTGTGTGGTTGGGGAGAGGATGGGCTTTACAGCTGTCCCGTGTGAGTGTGCATGGGAGTGGGCACAGGCCCTGCGGTACGGCTGCCTGTCAGGGAACCCTGAGGTCAGAGCTCCACTCTGCTGATTATCCCCCAGCAACCTGGTGAGGAAGATGTTGGTGTACTGGGGGAAAGGGGGAGTCAGCAGACAGGTGACCAATTAAAATTTGGGTCCTTGCCAACCTCAGGTGAGCAGGACTTAGGTTTCTTATCGCTCAGAGGGAGCTGAGGTGTAGGCAGGTGGGAGGCAGAGGCAGAGCCCTGTAGAGGAGACAGTGGGCTCCTAGACCTGCTGTGGGAGCCTCCCCACTCCCAGGCCTCCTGTGGAGCACACAGGCCCAGGCACACACTATCCCAAAGGTTGTCTGCTCTCTTCTGGAGCCGCTCTTTGGGCCAACAGGCAAGTCCTGGTGCCGTGTGTGTGTGATGGTGAGTGTGTATGTGTGGACAGTGCTTTGTGTATAAGAGGTGGCGTGTGCATGAATGAGAGTGTCTCGTGGTTTGTCTGGGCTGCTTTTCCACTGGTAACCATCTCAGCTTTGAAGCTGTTTCCCCACAGACCTGGATTATTTTCCCCTCCTGCGCGGGCCAGAGCCCCAGCACTGAGTGAGCCAGAGCCCACCTGCAACCTTGCGTTCTGGCCTCTGCCTTGGCTCTTGGGCCTGAGAATCAGCCTGCTCAACGTCCCTGTGGGGCTCAGAAGGGCCCTGCCTGTCCTTTAAAATAGCTCTGTGCTTCCACCAGGGGCCTGTGCTTCCCTTCTGTGTCCTCCCACCCACCACCAATTTTCATGCTTGGAACCAGGGAACTAAGTCCCCAGAAGACAAGTAAAGTTTCTTTAATGTGCCCACGCGTCTCCCAGGGCAGTTTGTTAAAATGCAGATTCTGACTCCGTGGGTCTGGGTGACGCCTGAGAGTCGGTTTCTAACCAGCAAACAGGACATGTGATGCCTTAAGAGGCCCTCTCCCATCTAAGGCCCTCACCGTCCAGCCAGATGGTCGGTGGTCACCCAGGCAGGGAGCTAGTACTCACAGACCACCTCCAAGGTGCTAGGCACATCACATACTTCAGTTCCATTTACCCCCTCACTGACTCTGAGGAAGGTGGCATTACTGCCATCCTGTTGTACAGATGGGGAAACTGAGGCTCTGAGAGGTTAAGCACCTGCCCCAGTCACAAAGCTGACAAATGGCAAAGCCAGATTTGAATTCTGGTCCATCAGGGTCCAGAGCATATTCATGATCCACTAAGCCCGGCTGTCTTCCAGAGGGCGGACTTGGGACAGATGATGCGGTGGGGGTGGAGGCAGGGGAACTGAGGCTCTCTTGGGGAACTGCAAGGGTAGTCCTGGGTGGTTTGGGGTGGAAAGGATGTCTTGAGGGGAAAGAGGGTTGAATGGGAGTAGTTCTAGAGGAAACAAGAGCTGAAGCGAGGCTGGCATCCTGCCCCCACCTGCTTAGCCAAGGGCCCCTTCACTAATGGGCTCAAGACCCCCTACCTGCCTCCCCTGGCACTTACCAGACAGACTCTCCACAGGGGCACCCAGCACACTGTGGGGAGACCAGGTGCCCCAGTTCCGCTCCTACCAACTGTGTGACCTTGGGCAAGTTTTCAGTCCCCTCTGTGAAACAGGGATTTGTGAACACCTCCATCATGGTGGATGGAGCTGTTGTGAGGATTAAATCAGTAACACATATCAACGCAGAACAGCGCCTGGTGCAGAGCAAGCACTCAGTGTGCACAGTACTAATGCCTCTTGGTTTGCACCTGAGAGAAAACAGGCCACCTTCTGTGAATTTAATGCAGTTGTCCATGCTCATAGGTGTTTGTGTCCTTTCTCCCCCATTCCTCTCCCCAGTGTCTTCTTTTGTTTAGGAAGACCTGGCTACTTCCTTTGTACACTGGTCATTTCCAAAGTACTCAGAAGCAGGTTCGACTCTTAAAAACAAAGCCAGGGAGTCATTCTTTACAGCAGACCAGCCACAGGGAGGCTGGGGCGGCTGGGGCCAGGCTGGGGCGGCAGGTGATGAAGGAGCAGGGGCAGGAGCCAGGCACTGGTGGGGTCAGAGTGCTCTGAGGACTCTGGGCCTGGGGCAGGGAGGACTGAGGCAGGGGTGGCTTAGGTACTGGGACCCTGAGAGCCATTATTAGCCAACTCAGGATAGATGCAGGGAGTCCTGGGCCTGTGACTGGGTTTGGGACCAGGAGCCAGAAGCTGGTCTGCGTGCCCGCTGTATGCCCGGCTGTGCTCATTGTGCCTGCGTCTTCTCACACTTGGAGTCAACGAGCCTTCCCTGCCCTCAGCAGCTGGCAGCTAGCAGAAGACGCTGGAGTGTGGATTCTTTTCTCCTGAGGAGATGGAAAAGCAAAGACTGGATCCTAAGGCTGCCATGGCTCTGGAGAGGGAGCTCCCGAATGCCAGGGCAGCCAGCACATGGGACAGTGAAACTGGTGCCTGGCTCTTCCCCTCCCAGCCCCACAGGCCGATCCCACCAGACCAGCCCTGCACACATCCATGCTGCCAGAACCATCAGCACACCAGGCAGACGGCGGGGAGCCTACAAGAGGTCCCACACAGCCTCTGCATGTTATTTGTGAGGGCCTTGAGGCCCAGAGAGAGGGACAGGACTTGCTCAAGGTCACGCAGCTGGGTGGTGCATACCGATGCAGGTCTTCCAGTCCCACTCTGGCCTTAGGTAGGCTTTTGTGCTGGGCCCGTGGGGGCTGAGGGAGCCCTTGCAAAACAGACTCATCTCAAAGAGTCAGAGCTTGTGGGCCCCAAATCCACAATGGCATGAACTGGCCAATCAGATAGAGTCTTAGGCCTCATCTTCCCTGGGGAGGGACCTCACTGGCCACATAGGCTGACCTAGCATCCGTGAAAACTTAGCTGATCTTCCCTGCAGGGGACGCGAGCAGGTTCGCCGGGGTGGGTCAGAGGGTACCTGGGGCAAGTGGAGTTTCAGTCTTTAAGCCCCTTTCTCGCCCTCAGGCCCCTTTCCTGTCCTAGGAGCCATCTATGGCTGAGCCCCACTCCTCCCCCAACCCTTACCACCCTTACTTCACTATGATCTGGTGCCAGATCTCTGATCCCTGGAATCACATTTCTGTCTGACCAACTTCATATAGCTTCCCCTTCCGCCCCCTCCGACCCAGGCCCTCGGGTGGACTAACGTCTCAGTGAGATTCAAATTTGTCACCCTCTGAGCCTCCTGGGCATGAATGTCTTGGCTATTTAGCAAAAAAAGTATCTGTGGGTGGGGTCTGGGAGGGCTGAGGAGCATGCAGGCTTCTCTGGGGAACCTCTGTAGGATTTGCTGAGGGTGACATGGAATTGGGGGGGCAAGGCTGGGAGTGCAGGGGACAGCAAGCCATCTACATGGGGAGACCTTTCCTATGGGCCCCAGGTTTCCTCTCCTTTGCTGGAGCTGGTGGTGTTCACATACCTGAGAGACCTGGGCTTGAATTCCCACTTCACTGTGTTCTTGCAGTGTGACCTCTGACAAGCTGCTTAACCTTTCTTTGCCTTTTCTTTTTTTTTTTTTTTTAGGTGGAGTCTCGCTCTGTTGCCCAGGCTAGAGTGCAGTGGCTTGATCTCAGCTCACTGTAACCTCCACCTCCTGAGTTCAAGCCATTCTCCTGCCTCAGCCTCCCAAGTAGCTGGGACTACAGGCGTGTGCTACCACTCCCAGCTAATTTTTGTATTTTTGGTAGAGATGGGGTTTCGCCATGCTGGCCAGGCTGGTCTCAAACTCCTGACCTCAAGTGATCCGCCCACCTCAGCCTCCCAAAGTGCTGGGATTAAGATTAAGTAGGCACCCGCCCTACTTAACCTTTCTGAGTCTTGGTTTCCTATCCTGCTGGTGTTGCTGTTTATCCCATCAAGTGTTTGTGAGGATGAATGTGATTGAACAGAGGCCCCTCGAGCAGCGCAATGTGGGAGGGACTCCGAGCGTTTGCCAAGTGGGTGGCAACTGTGTGTGTGGGGGTCATTGGATCAGCAGCCCTTGAGGGCCCTGCATCTCTCTCTGGAAAGTCTGATGGGTGGGATGGCGTGGAGGTTCTGAAGAAGAAATGTGTTTTATCTGAAACTTCCTTGTAGCTGAGGAGACTGGTAGGTGGCAAGGAAACAACTAGAGAGCAAAGCATGGCAGACACAGGCGGGAGGCTGGAGTAGATGGAGTGCCCAGGAGGCAGGTGCAGGGGCACAAGGGGTGGGGTTCAGTATCACCACTCCCCAACCCAGGAGAAAGGTGGCTGCCTGCTAAGGGGATCCTTAGACAGCAAGCGGCAGCTGAGGGATGCGGCTACACGCGTGTGCACATGGACATGTGTGCATGTGTGCGTGCATGTGTGAGAAAGAGGGAGAAGAGAGAAAGAGAGAGGAGCAGACACAGAGAGACAGAGGGTCCACATGGGTGGCTGGGCCAGTCCATGCATATCACAGGGGTGGAATCCTTTTCTGGTTTCTCCTTTCATGTTCCTCTTAGCTACATATCCCTCGTCCCTATGCTGCCGTGCCCAGTGGCAGTCTTCTTTGCCAGGACCCAGCTGGTCCCTGTGGGATAGGACAGGGCGACTCTCTGGTCTGCAATGGCCTTTGAAGCTGCTCCCCCTGTTGTCCTGGGCCAACAGTCTGGCCAGCCAGGAGGCGCCAGTTCCCACCCTTTCCTGTGGGATGTGAGCTGAAACTTGGGGCTGATGGGCCTGAGCTGTGGGAACGGGAGGCCATTAAGTGGGCCAGGAGCTTGTGTGACCGCCCTTCCTCTCTTCTCTCTTTCCTTTCCCTCCTCCCCACCTCCTGCTGGTGCTCAGAGATTTAAAAACAAGCCCCTGACTGCCCCCTGCCCCCAGCCCTGCAGTCTCCCACAGTGCATCCCTGCAGGGGGTCTGGGAGAGGTGGTGCAGAACGCATCCTGGGGTCTTGCTCTGCTGCCACTGAAGTGCATAGTGCAGGTCCCCCTTTTGGAGCCTCCGCTTCCTCATGTAATTCATTCTTTGTTTCTTGATCTTTATTCATCACAAACAGGGGTTGGTCAGTCCTCAGTAAGTGTCCCACTTGGCAGAGTGGTTCCATTTCATGAAAGATACTGAAGACCACATCCTGCATGGCAGCCTTTGTGTGCTGTTGGAGACCAGTAGCACTCAGCCATGGTGATGCAGGACAGGGTCCTGGAGGGAACCTGCCAGGGTAATGGTGACATTCTCCATCTTGATCTAAACAGTGATTACACAAGGCCACACACCTGTAAAAATTCATTGAGCTGTACACTACAAGTATATGCATTTTGCTAGGATAAGTTACACTTCATTAAAAGGGAAAAAGACCAAAACATGGCATTAAAACTGTTAAAAGCATTTGCGTGTCCCATTGACCTCATTTCTGCTTCTGATATCAAGGACCTTCCAATCAAACAGTGCACACTTACCAGGTGTCTTGGATTTGCTATGTTTCAGTATCAGAAGTTGCCAGCTAATATAATAAAAGGCTATAGTATGAAGTATCTCCAGTGTGCCAGGAACTGTGCTAAACACTCTGCCTACTTATCCCTCAGAACCCAAAGAGGTGGACATTGTTATTGCTCACCTGCCTCTCTCATCTCCTGCAGTGAATGACATGATATACAAGCTCTGGAAAAGAAAATCTTAAAAGACCCAAGGCTTTTGGAGAGGAAACAGAGGGCTCCTGGTAATAGGAAAAGCTGGCCTGAGGGCTTTCTGCCCTTATCTAGTAAGGAGAGACTGAGGCTAGGGTTACCACTAGGCTGCTCTGCCCCAGTCTGGGCTTTCAGATGGGGTGTGTGTGTGTGTGTGTGTGTGTGTGTGTGAATTTTGCTTCCTGTTTCTTTCATACCTGGGTGTGGGCGGAGGGGGGAGATGGGGGCAGGTGGGGGCAGCTCACTCATTCTG
>NW_012111475.1:1019345-1043057 GCF_000951035.1 Colobus angolensis palliatus
GGTGTGTGTGATGGGGTGTGTGTGTGTGTGTGTGTGTGTGTGTGTGTGAATGGGTGAATGGATGGGACCCTTTTCCCCAAAGGAACTTGTGCAGGGATGCCCCCAGTGGGCCTGGATGGAGGAACATTGAACAGTGATCAGAATGGTGACACCTCCCCTCTGCCCACAAATTCACACCTGCAGACAACCTCCACACCCAGCCTCCTCACTTAGAGCACAACTGCTCTGAGGGAGACGTGGCCCCAGCTGGCAAGCCCTGCTTGACTGATGGGGAGACTGAGGCCATGCCCAGACAATTGAGTCCAGTCTAAGGCTACGACTTGAACCCAAGCACTTGGCCTTTCCCACAGCATCATATGGGCAGGATTGCTGGCTCCTGGGAGTTGTAGGACACCTTTCCACCCCTCACCCTGTTTGGGTCTGGGCCATCTGATGCCCCCTCCCCAGGCCCTACAGTGACTCATGACCACCTCCATAATTTGGAATGGCTTTGTCCATGAGGATTATGTGATGTCCTTGTTCTGTTTCCTAGTTCATCAGAACTTCCTCTGCTGCCTCCTCTGCCAGAGAGGGCTGAGAAAAACCCCAAGTTTGGTATTTTTTCCTCTCTTCCCTTCCCAAGGCTGAAAGGTTCCTAGGAGGCCACAAAGTCCTTCCTTTGCCTCCAGGAACCTCGCACCTGTTCAGGAAGCCTTCTTTTAGCAGTCAGTTTCTTTCCCCAGGACTGACCGGGCAGCTCCCCCACAAGAGAGAGTGTGTAACAGACTGAATCAGAAGAAAACTTCTTCCGACCACAGAGGTGCAGAGCGTCATCAATGGCTTAAACAGGCCTCCCAGCCGCTGGGCTTGCACACTTTGTTGTTTCAGCCGCCAGACATATGTTTTTCTGGGAATACAGGAAATTATCTCTGCTCTTTGAGGAAGGGTAGAATTTTTTTTTCTGCCTGTGTTTGGGGATTCCAGACTGTTCCATCATCCCGGACACCCTCTGGCGCCTGGGCTGGATGAAAGAGATCAGCTGCTGAAACTCTTTGATCGCAGGGAGACTTCTTCAGTGAGAATTCCTGAAACAAAACGTGGCCGCCCTCACCCTGAATGCAGGACTGAGGCCAAACTCCCAGCCCCAGGGTTGGGGCGGTGCAGCCAGACTGCCAGGGTCCAGCCTTGCCACTCATTAGCTCTGTGACCTTCAGCAAGTGACAACCTCTCTGGGCCTGTGTTTCCTCATTCCTCGAATGGGGACAATAATGGTACCCACACCACTCATATCATGAAATAATTGTGATAATTACATAGGTGCTTTGAGTACCTAGCACAAGGTAAGCCCTCTGTAAGCATTAGCTGTTAGCATAACATATTTTTTTTTCAATTAGAAAGATATACATGTTCATTATAGAGAAAGAGTAACATTCCAAAAGGCTTTTAAAACCACACAAAATACTTATGGTTACATCGTCCAAAGAAATCAGTAATAATCTTGTATATTTCCTCCCAAGAGGTTTTTCTATACATATTTTACATTGTGATCAGATTTTATATACAATTCCCCCTACATCCTACATTTTGTCACCTGACATATCCCCATGTTATTTATTGTAAGTATAGCAGTCCATCAGGAGGGACACGCCATAATTGATTTAACTATCCTATAACTGGCCATTGAGGTTAGTTTTGACTTTTTTCTGTATAATGTGAAGTGCATCTTTATGCACAAAATCCTTTTCTGCATCTATGATTACTTCCTTGGACTGGTGAATATTTTTCAAGGCTTTGACATATATTGCCAAATTGCTTTTCCAAAGAGGTTGTACCAAGGTATGCTCTGGCAGTTGTGTTGAAGGTGCCTGGTACCAAAGGCATTTTAAAGTCATAGACACACTTGGGCAAGGGGGGGTTTTGGGGGAAGGGATGGTGTTGGTGAAGGTAGTTTACCTAACTCTTCTTTTAAACTATTTACTGTCTGCCCTCATTCTTTTTTTTTTTTTTTTTTTTCGAGATGGAGTTTCGCTCTTGTTACCCAGGCTGGAGTGTAATGGTGCGATCTCGGTTCACCGCAACCTCTGCCTCCCGGGTTCAAGCGATTCTCCTGCCTCAGCCTCCCAAGCAGGTGGGTCTACAGGCATGTGCCACCACACCTGGTTAATTTTTGTATTTTTAGTAGAGATGGGGTTTCACCATGTTGCCCAGGCTGGTCTTGAACTACTGACCTCAAGTGATCCGCCTGCCTCGGCCTGCCAAAGTGCTGGGATTACAGGTGTGAGCCACCATGCCAGGCCGGTCCACCCTCATTCTTATGTGATTTTAAAATGAGAACACACATACAGAAAATTATAAATTGTAAGGGAGCAGCTATACAAATTATTGTAAATATGACACTCTCATGGCACCAACACCCATATCAAATTACAGAACTTTCCTAATCTCCTTACCCACCAAGCCATCTTGTGCCCCCTCCGAGGCACTCCCCCAAGGGTAATTAGGATCCTGAGTTCTAACATAGTAGATTACTGTTGTCTGTTTTTGAACTCATATACGCAGAGCATGCTGTATATGCTTTTGTGTCTGGCTTCTTTTGTTAACATTATGTCTTCGAGAGTCATCTATGTCATGTGTGACAATAGTGCATTTGCCGTCACTGCTTTGTAGCATTGGATTGTATGGATGTACCACCACTTCAATATTTATTTATTTATTTATTTATTTTGAGACGGAGTCTCACTCTGTCGCCCAGGCTAGAGTGCAGTAGCACCATCTCGGCTCGCTGCAACCTCTGCCTCCCGGGTTCAAGTGATTCTCCTGTCTCAGCCTCCCGAGTAGCTGGGACTACAGGTACGCACCGCCACGCCCGGCTAAGTTTTGTATTTTTAGTAGAGATGGGGTTTCACCATGTCGGCCAGGCTGGCTTCGAACTCCTGACCTCAAGTGATTGCCTCGGCCTCCCAAAGTGCTGGGATTATAGGCGTGAGCCACCGCGCCCGGCCCACCACTTCTTTATCTATCTTTCTTTAATGGACATTTGGGTGGTTTCCAGTTTTGGCTCCTATACACGCAAACATTCTAGTATATGTGCTTTGGTGAGCACGTGGATGCTTTTTTGTTGGGCATGCATAGGTGTGGAATCCATGGATCATGGAGTGTGTTTTCAGCTTCCTGCTCCATGTTTTAAAGGATCATTTAGAGGGCAGAAAAATCCCCAAGGCAGTTCAGGCCTCGCAAGCCACTGAATGGACCGGCGTCAGCTGAGGGTAGTTTGAGGGCACTGCATGAAGGTGGTACTCCCCAAGAAACCCTTGTCTGGGACTGTGGTAGAACCTGAGTGGGGCCCTGGCCCTCCAGCTCCAAATGCTCAGTGGCTGCTGGCCCTGGCTCTGTGCCTCTGCTGGCCACTTGGTGTCCTCACCCAGGGTCCACGCCTGGCCTAATGACCACTGCACCGAGCATGGCAGGGTTTGGGCCAGCCCAGGTGGAGCTGAGGGGATTCCTTCCCATTGGTGACCCACCTGTGGACATGACTGGAAGCAGGTCAGGCCCCCCATAAATCCCAGAAGCTGCTGTGCTTCCTTTCTCCTGTTAACAGAATCACACAAGTCACACATATTCCCACTGTAAGAGCTGAGTGCTTCTCCAGTGGAACGAGGAACTATAAAAATCCCTCTTTATCCCTCCCCCTCCATCACCCCTTCCCACTCCCCTCCCCAGCGGTAACAACTCTGAACAGTTTGGGGTGCTGGGAGAGCCCAGAATAGTAGTTAAAGAGTAGGGGCTTGAACCAGGCTGCCTGGATCATATCTCCATTCTGTTACTTAATCAGCTGTGTAACCTTGAGTGAGTTCCTTCACCTCTCTGTGCCTTGGTTTCCTCCAGGAAAAATGGGGACAATACTAGAAAAAACAGAATTAACATTAGGAAAAGCACATTGACCAGCCCTGACCCGTGGCAATCATTCACGAAGCATTTAGCGGCTGGTACTATGATCGTCCTGTTTTCTACACATACACCATTTCATGCTTCGTGGGCTCAAGCTGTGCCTTTTATTCTGCAGGTTACCTTGTCCACTCAGTGCTATATCTTTGATATCTTCTTTCATACATCTGAGACTTTTCTCTTCTGGGCTCCTCTTTCTCATTGCCTCTCTCATGGAGACCAGTGATTTCTCCTTGTCTTTCTCCTCCCTGTGCCCGCATCTTCCCTCAGGTACGGCTCTAACAAGACTGGTTCATACTAAGGTGTAAATGACTGACAGGCAAAGCCCACACACAGGCTGGGTGAAACCAGCTATGGCCTGACCAGAGGAGACTGGGATCCCTGGTTATGAAGCGACTGCCACACACTTACCTTGAATCCTCCCAATGGCCCCAAAAGGCAGATGCTGTGATTAGCAGGTGCTGCGTTTTACAGAGGAAGACAGCAAAGCACAGAGAGGTGAAGTGGCTTTCTGAAGTCACCTAGCCAGTAGGGGCAGTGAGCCTGTGGGACTGCAGAACTCATTTTGGACATGACTAAGCTGGAACCCAGTCTGGGCTTTGAGGTGGAGTCAGCAGAGAGGTTCTGGGTGGGCAGCAGCAGGAGGCAGCTGGAGGGTCCTGGGGGTGTGGATGGGGACAGCTATGCGATGGGGAGAGGCAGGGATTCTCTGGGGCATCAAACCCTTCCTTTTAGGAGGAGAGTGTTACCTGGGAGGGGCAGGGAGATGGCTCTCCAGGGAAATGCCCCATCCCTGGTGTGTACATGCAGTAGGCACTCCAGGCCCCCAGTGTTACTGAATGCGCACACGGTGGACCCTTGCCAGGCATGGTGGGTCTGAAGGGCCAGATGGTGGGTGGGGCTAGGGACATTTTGGTTCTCCCACGTCCATTCTCTTAGTTCTTCCTGGCCAGACTGGGTGTTAAGGGAGGCTGTGAGTGGCCCCTCAGGGTTTGAGAGTGAGTAGGCATGCTTGGAGGCTGAGGGTGGGGGGACCAGCATATCCTGGACCACCCCCATTGCTCTCTGATCCCCTCAGGCCCCTCCCTTACCCCATATCCATCCCACCCACACCACATTCAGCAACCCAGGTTGGCAGCCGGGGCCAGGGGAGAGGACTGAAGTTTCACTGGAGGACAAGCTCTGTGGGTGTGACAGCTCCAGCAGTGGGGATGGGGAGCCTCACTACCCTGCCAGCCTCTGTCAGAGGACAGGGGACGGTAGCTAAGGCTACTGACACCCACTGATGCACAGACACCTTGCTGTGTCCACCTCTCCAACGTCCTCTCCCGGGAGGCTCACCCAGATTCTGGCAGGGCGCGGTGGGGCAGGGGTTCCCAAGTCCATTGTGCGGATGAGGGAACTGAGGCTGGCCCAGCCAGTGAGAGGCAGGGCCCAGCCCAGGCTCTCCTCATAGCAAAGCCAACTCCAGTCCAGGCGAGGCCAGGCCAGACGCTCAGCTCTTTGTCAGAGAAACAAGGGGATCGTTCTCCCCCAGCCCTCCCTGTGCCGGCTGGCACTGCCAGGCCCGGTGCCCACACCCCCACCAGGGCCAACTGAAGTCAGATTGTCCCCAAGGGTTGGGGGGATGACCCAGTGCCGTGTGGATGGGTGTGTAGGGGGTACAGCTGCGAGGGGGTGGGCTGGGCTGGGGTCAGAGCCTATGAGATCTGTAGGGCTAGTGTGTGTGTGGTGGGCAGTGGGGGTACAAAGATAGGGATACCCCTCTGTAGCAGCATAGGAAGGGGGTGGGTGAAGGCATGTGTGGAGGCTGCAGCTGTGTTCCTGCTGCAGGATGGGAAGGGGGTGGTGGGCATCTGCTCCTTTCTTTCTGGGACTGCCCCATTGGGAGCTGGCGGAGAGACCCAAGGCGCTGAGACAGCCCCCTTTACTGATTCATGGTGTAGAGGGGCAGAGAAGGAAGGAGGGTGGGGTGAGGGCCACTGCCTGCCTTCCTACCTTGTCGGGAAGGCACAGTGGTGGTGGGAGGAACCCTGGCTGGCAGTCAGGTGGCATGGGCTCCATTCCTGGGCCTGGCAGCCAGGCAGCCTGCAATAAGCTTCCTCCCTGCTCTGTGTGGAGACCCTCTCCTCCCCAGCATGGGCTCAGAGGCCATGCTACCTGGGGCTGGGTTCCAGCTCTGTCCCTTTCACTGCCGAAAGACACTTAATCTCCTGTGCCTCTGTTTCTCCTTATTTATAAAAGGAGAGTAATACGCAGAACTACTTCATAGGGCTGTTCAAGGTGAAGGAGTTTGGAATATTGCCTGACATACAGTAAATGCTCAAATAAATGCAAGTTATTATTATTTCTATGATCTGGTGATTTTCACTGAATATTTGCCAGTTTTTTTTTTTTTTTTTTTTTTGCTAATGCTGACTAAGTCCACTGTTTGGCATTAGCCAGAACATGTCAGCCTTTGCTGCTTCCCTTTTTTCACCCACTGAGGTCTGGGCCTCATTGTTAGGAACTTGAGACGCAGCTCTGGCCTCTGGTCCACACTGATCAGTTTGCCTGCCAGTCATGTGCCCATCTATGTCTCACGCACTCAGCCTCCCAGGTGCTACATGCTGTGCAAGACCTATTAATTTCATATCATGCTCCAATCTTCTGAAGCAGAGACTGTTTACTAATGAGAAATCGACGCTCAGAGAGGTTAAGTGACTTGCCCAAGGTCACACAGCAAAGAAGTGGCAGAACTAGGATTCAAGCCCATATTTTCTCAGTTCGAAAGTCCTTGCTCAACCACAAAGTCATACTGCCTCTTGCAATATTCCCAAGATGGGACCCTCCAGCCCCTGTCAGGACCTTCATGGGGTCTGGACACACTCAGGAGCCCTGCATCTCTCAGAGTCTCAGCCTGTCTCAACTGGGGAGGACCTTAGAAATTACTGGGTCCAACCCTTTCATTTTGTGCATGGAGAGATGGAGGCTCAGAGGGGGAAGGGACTTACCCAGGGTCACTTACCCAGGGTCACTCAATGAGCTAGGGACAGAATGGGCCCAGCTGTAGGATTCGTTCTTCCCTGTCTTTCCTTCCAGACTGGGCTGGGGGGCTTAAGTCACTCCTATCCCGCTGAGACCTGTAGAAGACTAAGGCTGATGTACTGGGTGGTGAAGTCCTCTCTGGGCTCTGGCAGTGCCAGGTGCTCGGAAGTGACCTTCCCCATCCAGGCCCTCCTAAGCCTGTGGCCTTGCCTTTCTCTTTATTACGCTGTAGGCTCCATGAGCTCAGAAACTACAGTTGTATCCCCATTGCCTGGCTCACTAATAAGATACATTTCTTCACACATGCATTCAGCATTTGCCATGTCCCTGGTCCTGGGCCAGAGGCCCAGGGTATAGCAGTGAAAAAGACAGAAAATGCCTGCCCTCAGGGAAGTTTGCATTCCCAGTAAGAAAGAGACAGACAATGAATGAAACAGCTAGGCAAAAATGCATAGTACTTAAGATGGTGATAAGTGATATGGAGGAAAATAAAAATAAAAGGGAAGGAGCATAGGGAGTGGGGATGGGGGACTTTGTAATTTTAATAGGGTGGTCCTAGAAGGTCTCTGTAAGGTAACATACGAGCCTTGGAGGAGGTGAAGGAGTGAGCCATGATGTCATCTGGGGGGAGAGCATTCCAGGCAGAGGGAACAGCAAGTGCAAAGGCCCTGAGGTGGGGGCATGCCTGGGATGTTTCAGGGATTGCAAAGTGCCTGGAGGATGCACCCGGAGCAGATAAAACAAGAGGGAGAGCTGGTGGATGGGGTCAAAGGGGAACATGAGGTGGGCCAGATCCTAGGGGGCCTTTCCAGTCATGGTAAGGACTTTATCTTTTCCCCTGAGGAAGGTGGGAGCCATGGGGAGTTGTGAGCAGAGGGGAGGACAGGATCTGACTTAGGATTGAACAGGAGTTAAATGAGTTGCTCTACTGAGTTGCCAGTAGAACGTCCGATGGCAAGCCAGAGGAGGCAGTCTGAATACTGGGCTGCTCCTGCGGGATTCCGGGTAAGACCCGGGATAGCCTGGGCCCACCTTGTGGCAGCAAAGGAGGATGGATCTGAGATCAGATCTAACAGGATCAGGACATGGGCGTGACACAGAGAGGAGTGGAGGTTGACTCTTAGAGTTTGGGATTTACCAACTGCAATGAGTGAAGAAGACAGAACCTTCAGTTTTGGTCCAGGAACCAGGAAACTTGGATTCATGTCTCAGCTGTCACCCGCTTGCTCAGCGACCCTGGGCAAATCTCTTCCCCTCTCAGGGCTCGGTGTCTTCTCCTGTAAAATGGATGCGATCCCTGCCAGCCTCTGTGCATTGAGGAGGACACATACCTCATATACCTGCCGCCCCTTCTTGTCCACAGGGAGCCAGTACCGGCAGCCACCATGGCATCACGCATAGGGCTGCGCATGCAGCTCATGCGGGAGCAGGCACAGCAGGAGGAGCAGCGGGAGCGCATGCAGCAGCAGGCTGTCATGCATTACATGCAGCAGCAGCAGCAGCAGCAACAGCAGCAGCTCGGGGGGCCGCCCACCCCGGCCATCAACACCCCCGTCCACTTCCAGTCGCCACCACCTGTGCCTGGGGAGGTGTTGAAGGTAGGGCCTGTTCTGGCCTGCCCCTCCCCTGTCCCCACTGGTCCCAGCCTCCCCTAGAGCCCTTGCCTTTTCCCCATCCCAGGTGCAGTCCTACCTGGAGAATCCCACATCCTACCATCTGCAGCAGTCACAGCATCAGAAGGTGCGGGAGTACCTGTCCGAGACCTACGGGAACAAGTTTGCCGCCCACATCAGCCCAGCCCAGGGCTCTCCGAAGCCCCCACCAGCTGCCTCCCCAGGAGTGCGAGCTGGACACGTGCTGTCCTCCTCCGCTGGCAACAGTGCTCCCAATAGCCCCATGGCCATGCTGCACATTGGCTCCAACCCTGAGAGGGAGGTGAGTGAGGAGCTGGCCAGTGGCCGTGCTGCTTGTAGAGCTCATGCCCACTGCTGTGCTTCTGAGACTCACGGTCTAATGGCAGAAGCAGGGGTGCCACCTTCAGGGAGCCCCAGTCTGAGGTGGGGACAGAGCCCTCCTCAGGGAGCCCCAATCTCAGCGGGGGAGACACAGCCCTGCCTTCAGGGAGCCTCACAGAGGAAACGCCATCCTTACTTTCAAAAGCTCTGCTAGGAAGCCAGGTGCTGTGGCTCACACCTGTAATCCCAACACTTTGGGGGGCTGAGGCGGGCAGATCACTTGAGGTCAGAAGTTTGAGAACAGGCTGGCCAACGTGGTGAAACCCCATCTCTACTAAAATACAAAAATTAGCTGGGCATGGTGGTGCACACCTGTAATCCCAGCTACTCGGGAAGCTGAGGCAGGAGAATTGCTTGAATCAGGAAGGCGGAAATTGCAGTGAGCTGAGATCGCTCCACTGCACTTCAGCCTGGGTGACAGAGTGAGACTCCTTATCAAAAAAAAAAAAAAAAAAAAGCTCTGCTAGGGAGAAACAGAAGGCATATCTGGGAAAGCCCAGCACACTCCCCAAGCCAGAGACAGAAGTGAGATCAAGGAAGCTCCCTGGGCGGGTAGACTCCTTGGCAAGAACCGTGGCTTCACATTGTGCCAGTGGGACCTGGACAGCTCATCTCTTCTCTGGGCCTATTTTCTCTTTCCCCAGATAAGTATGTTGGGTGAGGTGGGCTCCAAGGTCCCTCCAGGTCAATGGCTGTCCCATTGCCTCTTTCCCCTGCCCATCTCCTGGTGGGCCCTCCCCAGATGGACTTTTCTCTTTTCCAGTTTGATGATGTCATTGACAACATTATGCGTCTGGACGATGTCCTTGGCTACATCAATCCTGAAATGCAGATGCCCAACACGGTACTGCTGGCCAGGGTGGGGTGGGTGTGCAAGGGTTCTAGGGAGGGGGGCACCCACAGTGGCTCTGAGCCTGGAGAGAGCTGGAGACAGGGTTCTCACTGGGCAGAGCTGGCATGCTTCTGTAGAGATAACAGTCATTTTCACTAAATAATGTGACAAGGGCCAGGGCCAAGAGGAATTAAGAAGCAAGAAGGATGTGCCTCAGCTCAGCCTCTGCACACCATGGGGCTTCAGAGTAGGGCCTGAAGTCAGCAGAGCTGGCCATGACCTCCCTTCTCACAGATTTTTCTCTGGGAGCATGTGTCCTGGATCAGCTAGAAACCCTGCTGTGCTTGTCAGGGTCATAATGAGAGAAGATGCCACTCCCACACCTGTCTCTGAGCCACCTCCAGAGGTGGAGATGCCAGCAGCTTCCATGTGGGTTCTAGTGAGGGGCCAGAAACTGCCTGGTGGCACTGGATAGTAGCACAACTTAGATATGGAGGAGCAAAGGTTTGGTGCTAAGTGGAATGAGAGAGGTCTACACCAGTGCCTTCTGGAGACAGGCATTCAGGCAGGGTCTGAGTGAGCTGCCTCCGGCCTGCAGCTCACTGGGGACATGGAGCGGGCCTGGTGGGGGAGGTTTCCAGGTTGGGGAAGGGGCAGGGGGAGGCAGGGAGAGCACTGCATCAGTGGAGGGACAGTGTGTCTACAGGAAGGTGTGGAACTAATGAGTTCCTTTGGGGACCTGGGCTGGGCCTCCCCTCCTTTACCAAGCCTGGGGCCCAACAGGCAAAAGCCTGTCTGTGTCCCTCACTCCATGGGGCAAGTGATCTGGGGCTGGCCTTGTCCCCAACCACAGGAACACTCCCTCTGGCAGCTTCCTTTGTCTCCTGGCAGAGGTGGGGTGGCAGGTGGGGAGGAGCTGGGCTTGGAGTCAAGAGGCCTGGCTTCTGGCTTTTGCTGTGACCTTAGGAAATCCCTCAAGCGTACTAAACCCCAGTTTTCTCAGCTGCAAAATGGGGGTGATGCTCTCTACCCACAGGATTGTGGGAAGATTAGATGAGGGAAGAAGTTGAGGGCAAGCTCTGTACAAAGGTGACAGGTGTGTGAACTGAGCAGGTGGGATTGCCAGCGCCTCTCCTGCCCGCTTTTCTTTGGAGCTCCTGAATCTCAGCTGCTTACTCCTGCCTTTGGGCATGAGCCTTTTACCCTGATCCTGGCCCCAGCCCATGCCACTGAGGGAAAGTCCCCAGTTCCTGTGGTGGGGAGTCAATCCTTAGTCCCCACTGCCCTGGTGACATTGCTGAGTGGCCTAGCAGGAGCTGGCCGGGACTGGCTGGGTCCAAAACTACAGCTAGCAGGGGCAGCGAGGGCTGAGGAGGGAGGGAGGGTGCGAGTGATTGGTCCCTTTAGTAGTTCCTGTGTACACTGTGGGGTATCTGGGCCTGTGATTTGTTCTGCATGTTTCTGTGGCAGGAGATCTTTCCAGAGTTCAGATCTCTCCCTGTCAGACTCCTGCTTAAACTTCCCTTGGCTGCCCATTCCAAAACTCCAGTATCTTTGCAAGTCAAACACTGTACTGGGGATCCAGATACACCTGCCCTGCCTGCAGCACCTCCACCCCCACCACTTCTGCCCCTTGAGCTGCTGGAATTATGCTCTGCCAAGCGGCCCTGTCTGCTGGTGCCCTGGCGGCTGCCCGGAGTGCCTTGTCTCACATCTCTGCTCAGACTCTATTGAGTTCCATGCCCTCCAGGAAACTGTCCAGAAACTCTAGAATTGATTAGATGACCTGCTCTAGGGCTTCCATAATGCCTGGGGCCTAACCCTATCACGTATTATTGGTTGGATTACTCTCTCAGCCACTCTAGGCCAGGGGCTCCTTGAGGGCAGGGAATGCATCTTATTCAGCTCTGGACTCTGCAGACCTTCAGGTTGAATTGCTGGGTGAAGGGGCCCAAGGTGAATTCTGACACTCCAGGTGTCCCCGGGAAGGACTGATTCTGGGATGACAGGCCCCAGAGGGGGCTCCCCGTGGACAGGGGGATACTCATGGGTTTCCCTCACCCCTCACCCCACAGCTACCCCTGTCCAGCAGCCACCTGAATGTGTACAGCAGCGACCCCCAGGTCACAGCCTCCCTGGTGGGTGTCACCAGCAGCTCCTGCCCTGCGGACCTGACCCAGAAGCGAGAGCTCACAGGTACTGCCTCCCTCTATCCCTGTGCCTTTGAATACCCGACTCCTCGTCCTTTTCTCCCTCCCTCCCAGCTCCTCTCTCCTTCTCTTTTGGCCTCCAGATGCTGAGAGCAGGGCCCTGGCCAAGGAGCGGCAGAAGAAGGACAATCACAACTTAAGTGAGTCTTGCCCTTCCCGGTCTCCCTGCCTCCCTCTTCCTTGTTCTCACCTGGGCTGGCTAAAAAGCCACTGCCTGACCTGCACAGGTGGAAGGCTTCCCTGCTCATGGCCAATTCACTTGCAGATGGCTTAAGCCCTCCCATTGCTGTCACTCAGTGGTGCCTGGGTCTATTAGTGCTGTCTTTCCACTATACCTTTTTAGGAGGGGGTGGGAAGGATTCCTGGAAGGGATATTCATGAAACCCCCAGTTTATCAGGTTGTTTTCTGGGTTAAGGCATGGGAGCTGGGGCGTCAGAGTTCTGTGTAGCGGGGAAGAGTCCTACCCCAGGCAGCTTTGCTGTGCTGCCAGCAACACTAGGGCTGATTCTACCTTTCAGCGCTGTTAATTGTGTCTGGCCTTTGCCCTGGACCCCCTCATCCCTGTAGAAATCCCAGTCTGTCACCTGTTACTTCCTAGAAGGACAAATCTAAGCTGCAGGTTGCCCTGAAGCACCCCTCCCTGGGTTGGATACTTCTCCCCATGGGGCGGGGGATCCCCATCCCTCTAATTGCTCCTTCTGGAATCTGTTACCTTTAGTTGAAAGGAGACGAAGGTTCAACATCAACGACCGCATCAAGGAGTTGGGAATGCTGATCCCCAAGGCCAATGACCTGTGAGCAGGTTTCTGAGGGGGAGGGTGATGGGTCTGCCGTGGACAGCAGCTGACAAGTATTATCTGCCCTCAGCCCTGTGCTAGTTGCTAGGTTGGGAGCAGAATTCCTTCTAGAAGTTCATCTATTTGAGAAAAGATCTCTCCCTCTCCCAAATCAGGAAAGCTCAAGACAGATGAGTTTCTGTCCTGGAAGTGAGGCTGAGGTCAAGGGAGGATTCCTGGAGGAGGAGTCATGCTGAGAAAGTTTTCTTAAGGCCATTTGGCTGGTAGACAAGAGGCTGGGCTCACGTCTGTAATCCTAGCATTTTGGGAAACTGAGGCAGGCAGATGACTTGAGGTCAGGAGTTCAAGACCAGCCTGGCCAACATGGCAAAACCCCATCTCCACTAAAAATACAAAAATTAGCTGGGCACAGTGGTGTGTGCTGTAGTGCCAGCTACTTGGGAGGCTGAGACAGGAGAATTGACTGAACCCAGGAGGCGGAGGTGGCAGTGAGCCAAGATCTTGCCACTGCACTGTACTCCAGCCTGGGCAACAGAACGAGACTCCGTCTCAAAAAAAAAAAAAAAAAAAAAAGGTGTTTGAGGGGCAGGAGGATTGAGAGTCCAGGGTAGGCTGGGCTGGGGTCTTGGTAGTCTTGGGAAGAAGGCTGCTCTGAATTGTCTGTTTTCATGAGATTAATGAGGTGGGCAGTGGCAACAGAAGTCACCAGGGAGGGCCTATTCTGTGCAAACTGAGATTAGCCACCTCCATCTCTAGGTCTGGGGTTGCTGGGTAAGACTGGGACAGGCCACATAAACTGCAACCAGAGAAGTGGCAAGGATTTGGCCACTCTTCTGAGTAATACACCTCTAATTTGCCTGGCCTGCTGCTGCAGGGACGTGCGCTGGAACAAGGGCACCATCCTCAAGGCCTCTGTGGATTACATCCGGAGGATGCAGAAGGACCTGCAGAAGTCCAGGGAGCTGGAGAACCACTCTCGCCGCCTGGAGATGACCAACAAGCAACTCTGGCTCCGTATCCAGGTCTGGTTCTGAACTTGGACTTCTTTGGTAACTCTGACCCTTAACTTGGCTCCTGGCCCCAGGGGGGCAGTACTTAGACTTCTGAAGTTGGAGACACAGGAACGATGCCCATTAGGAAGGAGGATGTATCAAGTCAGGATGTTTTGCTTTGGTAACAAACAATCCTCAGCATCTTTAAGCAACATATATCAGCTGGAGGTTCTGTTCTGTGAGACCCTCATTCTGGGACCCAGGCTGCTGGGACCTAGCTCTCTGATGGCACATCTAGAGCTGGCTCTTAGAGCCATTGTCACTCTTAAGGTGCCACATGTCACTTCTGTTCAATGGGCTTGGCCAATGCAAGCACACTCTGTGAGTACTCTAACCTCAAGAGGCAGGAAAATGCAAACCTATTATGTACCTGGAAGGTAGAGAGCTGGAATCATTTGGTGGGTGGCACTAGGAATCTCCACAGGGCCAACCTAAAGAACAAGGAGCTTGGCAGAGTCAGCCCTACCAGCTGGAACTGAGAGTTCTAGTCCGGGCTCTGTGTTGAGGCCCTCTTGTCCTCTTCAGACCTGAGACTGGCCCTTTACACAAAGGACGATTGGACTGCACCTTGTTTCTCTTTCTTATGGTAGATGATACAATTTACATTAAAATCTAGCACACACAGGCACACTCAAAGTGAAAAATCAAAGTTTCATGAAGGAACGCTCCACTCATCCTTAATAGATGCAATGCATTCTAATAATTTCTATTCTAGTCTAGTCTAGACAAGTCAATTTCAATTAAAAAAACAGAAAGTTGGTCAAGACTCACTACAGTGGTTTTACAACCCACCAATGAGTTACCACTTGTAGTCTGAAAACACACTGGTCTAGACTTTAGAGCTACCTGATGCTTTCTTCCAGCAGAAACACTTGGGGTCTTGGGTGCTGTAGGGCAGGGGCAAGTGCTGTGACAGAGGCCCGGGGAGGGGTCCTGGTGGTGGCTGGTACCCATGGGTGTGTTCCCCAGCCTTCTGTCTGCTCCCCTGCAGGAGCTGGAGATGCAGGCTCGAGTGCACGGCCTCCCTACCACCTCCCCGTCCGGCATGAACATGGCTGAGCTGGCCCAGCAGGTGGTGAAGCAGGAGCTGCCTAGCGAAGAGGGCCCAGGGGAGGCCCTGATGCTGGGGGCTGAGGTCCCTGACCCTGAACCGCTGCCAGCTCTGCCCCCACAAGCTCCACTGCCCCTGCCCACCCAGCCACCATCCCCATTCCATCACCTGGACTTCAGCCACAGCCTGAGCTTTGGGGGCAGGGAGGACGAGGGTCCCCCGGGCTACCCCGAACCCCTGGCGCCAGAGCATGGCTCCCCATTCCCCAGCCTGTCCAAGAAGGATCTGGACCTCATGCTCCTGGATGATTCACTGCTACCGCTGGCCTCTGATCCACTTCTGTCCACCATGTCCCCCGAGGCCTCCAAGGCCAGCAGCCGCCGAAGCAGCTTCAGCATGGAGGAGGGCGATGTGCTGTGACCCTGGCTGCCCCTGTGCCAGGGAACAGGGGCCGGCCTGGGGGCTGGGAGGGCTGGGGGCACCTCCCTCCCACCCTTCAGGCTGCACTGTGTGTGAAGTAGCCACCTGCCCTGCCTCCCTCCTCCCCGTTGGCCCCTGTTTGGACTTAGTGCCTGTCTGGCAACCTGTGGGGTCAGGAGAAGCACCCCCAGGGCAGCCCTCTTGACTGGCTCAGTGGGAAGAGGCCTTCAGCCCCTCTCCCAGAGATGGAATCGTGGGGCAGTGAGGGGCAGGGTGTTCTAGAGGTGAGAAGAGGGCCTGGTGGAGACGCCCTATCTTCTGAGCCTGACCCCTCATTACCAGTGAAGGACATGCTGGAGGGTCGGGGAGACTCCTTATCTGAGGCAACTGGTCCTGGGGGTGCCCAGGCCTGCCTTTCTGGGACTCAGATGGCAGGAGGTCCGCCCCGCAGCCTGGTCCTCGGCCCTCCCACAGGTGGGCACCCCCCACTTTGGTGCTAACAGCTCTCCACCAGGTGGTGTGAGCGCGGGGGCTGCCAGAAGCGGGAGGGGTCACTGCCGGAAGAGCAGCTGCCCTCCGACCCCCCACTTTGTGCCTTTAGTAAACACTGTGCTTTGTACCCTCTGGTCCTGTCTCTTTGGAGTGGGTCTAGGGCTGACAGCGAACGGGAGGATTCAACCCCGAGTGCGGATGCTGCCTGGAGGGGGTCGGGGTGGGGGGTACAGGGAAGAGGGAACACGCTTGTCACCTGGTGTCCCCACGCCTCAGCCTTGCCCCGGGAAGCCGAGGGGTTTGGGTGCTGATGGGGGCACGGTCCCTCCTCACGACCACGAGGTGGCGCCGCGGCCACGCCGGTCCCACGCCTCCAGCGGCGGCTGGAGCGAGACCAGTCGATGTGGCCAGCGGGTTGCTCACAAACCAAGTCTGCCGCCCTTAGCTGCTTATTTGAGGCACCCTGGGCCCGGGGTGGGGGGGCATGCTTCTTCTGTCCCGCCCCTGTTCTGGGTCACCCGGTTGGAGAAGCTGTAGCTGGGCGCTCTGGAGGCGGCGCTCGCCCTCTGTCTGCCAGACGGGCTTCCTGGTAACTGAGGGGCTGCGTCCTGCTAGGGCTTTGGGGAAAGGGACCCCCGTAAGCTAGACAGGGAGGAGACGGGAGCCCAGGACGCTGCGTGGGTTACGGGCCCGGGTCCCCCCGCCCCGCTCTGGCTCTGGCAGCGAGGCCTGGGCGAGGCCTTTCCTCCGGGCTGCAGTGCTCCGGCCTCTAGTTGGAGACGTTGGTGTTTATAACTCGCCCAGGAAGGGGACATGCGCTGGGAACAGTCAGGGGTCGAGTGGCGGCTGCTCGATCCCCGGTGCCTGGCGGGAACGGGGAGAGGGCTTTTCGGGCTTCATCCAGTTCCCCTCCGCTCTCCATGGCCGCTTCAGGCAGAGACCAAAATGGCTCCCCGTCATCGCCCTGAGAGGCTGAAGGAGCCTAATTAAAAAAAAAAAAAATTCCAGGATGAAAATGGCTAAGAGGGCAATTTCCTCTATGCAGGACGGGAGATCAAATCAACGTTGAGCAATTAACGTGCGAGGGGAGAGAAGGAAAATGGGCCGGGTGGCTGGGCGCTGATGGTGGCCGGGCTGGCGGAGGCTGCAGGATTAATCTCAAGGTCAGATGGAGCCAGGGATGACCTTGTGGAACCAGCCAGGTCGCTGGCGCCTCCTTCTAGTTCCAGGTTCCACCCCACTGCCTGGGACTTCCCCATGCCCTGGAAACCCCTCCGAGCCCCGTCTGGGTCAAGCCCTGAAGTCTGGGAGACACCTGATGATCTAGGCTTGGGCTGCCTTGGCCGGGGGGGTGAAGGCTCCGGGAAGTCCCAAGGCCGGTCCTTCAGGCCCCTGAGAAATCTCTCCCGACCCTACTGGCTCTTCCACTTCACCCCGGGGATTCACCTAGTGGAGTGGAGGGCTGCCCACCTGCTTCCTCTCACAGCCCTTCAGGATCATGGATAGCCCTTCCTGCTAGCAGAGGTCTGCTAAAAAGAAATAAAGTTTTAAAACATGTTTAAAAAGGAAAAAAAAAAAAAAAAGATCACTGATATCGCCCCCTCCACCTGCCTACTGGTTTCCTGCCCCTGGGCTCCTTCAGCCTGGCCACTACCTCTGGGATTGGAGTATGGACTGTACATTCGACAGGACAGAGGGTGTGAGTGGGGTTCTGTCCACAAGAGGGTGCCCTGGGCCAGGACTAGGCAGTTGCCTGCCCAGGCTGGTGGGGTAGGGGGACTCTCAGCTTCATTGTACATTCCAAGCTGTCTGCCTGGGTGGCTTCCATTCTGCCTAGGAGTCCTGCAGTCCTACCGATTTGGTTGAGGCCGGCCCAGGGACTACTTCCAGTATTTCAATAAGCCACTAGAAAGTGTTCCTGTTTCTGAGATCAGCCTGAAGGACCCTCACCTTGTGGCTGGAATGGAATCTGACTGGTGATTATGAACGATTCTGATTCAATAAGAGGGGAATGCATCCTTTAGCAATATTTATTTGATGGACAACACCTTTCCAGGTGTCAGGTCCATGGAGGAAATTCTTTTTTTTTTTTTTTTTTTTTTGAGGGGGAGTCTCACTCTGTCTTGCCCTGGCTGGAGTGCAATGGTGCAATCGTGGCTCACTGCATCCTCTGCCTCCTGGGTTCAAGTGATTCTCCTGCCTCAGCCTCCCGAGTAGCTGGGACTACAGGCACACGCCACCACACCCAGCTAATTTTTTACATTAGTAGAGACAAGATTTAACCATGTTGGCCAAGCTGATCTTGGACTCCTGACCTCAGTTGATCCGCCAACCTCAACCTCCCAAAGTGCTAGGATTATAGGAGTGAGCCACCGCACCCCAGCCTTTTTTTTTTTTTTTGAGACGGAGTTTTGCTCTTGTTGCCCAGGCTGGAGTGAAATGGCGCAATCTTGGCTCACTGCAACCTCCACTTCTCAGGTTCAAGTGATTCTCCTTCCTTAGCCTCCCGAGTAGCTGGGATTACAGGCACCTGCCACCATGCCCAGCTAATTTTTTTGTATTTTTAGTAGAGATGGGGTTTCATCATGTTGGCCAGGCTGGTCTTGAACTCTTGACCTCAGGTGATCTGCCCTCCTTGGCCTCCCAAAGTGCTGGGATTACAGGTGTGAGCTACTGTGCCCAGCCTGGAAATTCTTTTTTAAAAAACAGAGTAGGGCCAGGTGTGGTGGCTTGCACTTGTAATGCCGGTTACTCAGAAGGCTGAGGCAGGAGGATTGCTTGAGGCCAGGAGTTCAAAACCAGCCTGGGCAACATAGCAAGATCTTTAACTCTATTTTTTTTTTTTTAATTAGCCAAGCATGATGGTGCACACATGTGGTCCTAGCTACTCAGGAGGCGGAAATGGGAGGATTGCTTGTGCCCAGAAGTTTGAGGTTGCA
Source organism: Colobus angolensis palliatus (assembly GCF_000951035.1). Classification (NCBI taxonomy): domain Eukaryota; kingdom Metazoa; phylum Chordata; class Mammalia; order Primates; family Cercopithecidae; genus Colobus; species Colobus angolensis. Next base: position 1,038,106 of record NW_012111475.1, read on the forward strand.
GTAAGCTATAATCATGCTATTGCATCCCAGCCTGGGCAATACAGCAAGACCCTGTTTCTAAAAATAAAAAGGCAGGTAAGGACATTGGCTGGTGTGGACACAGGAGGGATAAGCCTGTCTAACCCCTTCATTTTAAGAAGGCTTACAGAACAAACAGACATGTACAGTGGGAGAGGAAGCAGAGAAAGAGGTCAAAGCTAGGCAGGAAAGGACGAGAAGCAGTAGCTCCCTCAGATCCCTTGTGGGGCCCTCAGCAGGAGCCAGGCTGCTGGGGTAGCAGAGGTGGTGAGGGTGGAGGATGCAGACAGCACCTCAGCCCCTGACCCTGCTGTCTCCTCAGCTCCAGTTCCTGCATCTGTCTGTCCCCACCAGCTGCTCGCCCTGCCTTAGTACCTACCTCCTCAGCCTTAGGAAGTTCTGCATGTCCAACTGCATCTGCTGGGCGGCCCGCTCCACAGTCGGTAGAACAGGGCCTGGGAGGCGAGAGTTGGAGTGGGAGCCCGGGAGGTGGTTGCAGGGCCTTGGAATGTGCTGCTTGGAATGTCGTGTTTCCATTCTCCATGGTTCAAAGCAGAGATTCTTCCTTTACTATTTGACGTCATTAACTTAGTTGAGAGTCTGATACATACTACAGACCTTCTCCCCCCAGCCCACACACACATGGCCTCCTAAAAACTAACCTCAGGTTCAGCACTCGTGCTCTCAACCCATGCCCCATGCTCCATCTCAAAGCCCATGCGTCTCCCCTGTCTTTCAAGCTGCCTGGCTCAGCTGGAGCCGCTAGAGAGCACCTTCCCAGGCACCTGGGTGTACTTCCTGCCCCTCACCTCCTGCCCCTCACCTCCTGGGACTCCCACCTCTCGGGGCCCAGGCCCCGTCCCCCTCTCAGACTCCTCCAGCCTCATCTTTTTTCTTTGCTCTGTTCTTTCCGAGGGGGGCAGTGGAATTTATACAATATTTAAGCAGCCAGAGCTGAGTCCGGGAAGATATTATTAATGTAAAAGGGACGGGCTGCAAATGCTTTTGGACCTGGTTACAATTAGAGGGTGATTTTTCTAAAGGTCAATGAATTCAGATAATATCCACAGGGGGGAGAGAAATTTAATACCTTTTTAGTGAATTAATTAATTATAATATTATATCGGCTTGGGGTTCTTTTCCAGAGTGATTAAGGGAGCGATCTGTCTTCTGTGAGGCCGGGGAGTGGCGCCTGCCGCCAGCGAGGACCCTGGCGCAGGGCTCAGGATGGGGGCCCTTCCCTCTCCTCTCATCCCTGCATTGGCCAAGGAGCTAGGGGCTTTTTAGACATGAAAGAAGACAGGCTGGACCCGGTCAGGCTGAGGGCGGTGCGGGTATTGGCCTTTCCCCTTGGCCTGTCTCCTCCACCCCTGGGTCCTGCCCTCCTGCTGCCATGTCACCAAGCCTCATGCCATGGTGGCCTGAAGAGCTGAGAAGTGGGGTATGGCCTCCTTCTTTACACTTGGAGAAACTGAGGCTCATGGGCTTCAGGGACATGCCTTAGACCCACTGTGGGTTAGGACAGACTGAGGTGGCAGAGCTGGCTGGAAATACCGAGAAGACAAGAAGGACCTCCCTAATACCTCCCAAACCAGGCCTTCTGGAAAATCTCCACCAGCCAGAGGTCTGTGGAGCTGCCTGGGAAGCTTCTCCATCTCCAAAAGAGGCTCTTTCAGGGTGTGTAGTGTGCCCAGCCTCTGCTTATAAAATGAAAACGCCCCAGGAATATTGATACCTCCAGTTGCTGTGAGGCCTAAGATTTCTGTCCCTGGAGGGATCTGAAAGTGGCCAAGGAGTGCTGCTTTTCATCCATTTATTCATTTATTCATATACAGTCAAATGTTCAGTCAACAAACATTTGTGGCACACCTGCTTTTGTGCCATCAGAGAGACTTAAATATCACCTCTTGAGCCCCTGCCCACTTCATCTTAAGCCCCAGCTGCTCATCTGAGCAATGGAGGGTGGGGTGGGGAGACCTCCATGGTCCCTTTCTGTCCAGACAGCAGTCCTAACTCAACCTGAGGGCAAGAAGACTGGCTGGGATGCAGTGGGTTTGTGGAGCAAAGTGGGTGCTCATTAACTCAGCACACCCTGAGCACCCACTTTGAGCTGGCCCTGTGCTGGGAGCTGGGGATATGTGGGTGGATAAAGGCCAGCTGGTCCTGGTGACGGGGTGGGCACAGGGAGGCAGACGTGAGCCTGCAATCATGATTCCATGTGGGTTCGGAAAAAGGAGTAGAGGTGACATTAAGCTGGGTTGTGAGGAGCCAGACTGACGAGGGGAGAGGGAAGGTGCATGAAAAGAGAGTGAGGGGCGTTCTAGGCCTTGGACACAGAGTGTGCAAAGGCCTGACAAATGGGGGTACCTGCAGATAAGAGGGGACGGTGGGACAGTAGATGAGGCTGGGTGGGCGGTCACCTTCGTCCCCACCCACGGGCCCAGGCATATTGACAGGAAGACAAGGCCATAGGTCGGGTCCAGAAAGGCAGGGAGCAGCAAGGCCAAACAGACTTGCTTGTTTCCCCTTGTTTTTGAGACAGAGTCTCGCCCTGTTGCCCCGGCTGGAAAGCAGTGGAGTGATCATAGCTCACTGCAACCTCCAATTCCTGGGCTCGAGGGATCCTCCTGCCTCAGCCTTCTGAGTAGCTGGGACTCCAGACACGCACCACCACACCTGGCTGCTTTTTGTATTTTTTGTAGAGACTAGGTTTCACTATGTTGCCCAGGTGGTCTCAAACTCATGGGCTCAAGCCATCCTCCCGCCTCAGCCTCCCAAAATGTTGGGATTACAGGCATCAGCCACCACCAGATTGCATTTAAACGCTGGCTCTGCCATGACTTGCCATGTGATAGAGCCTTTCTGTGCCTCAGTTTCCCTATCTGTAATGGGAGATTGCAATGTCTCCCGCCTAAGGATGTTGTAGGAATTAAAGGAATGACTGAAGGGAAGAGGTCGGCCCTGCGTTTAGCACATGATGTGGCTCCAGATATCTTAGCCCACACATGGCCCTCGAGAGGGTGGATGGGTCAGGGCCATGCCTTCTGTTCCGCCCGAAATTCCTTTTTCCTCTCGAGGGGGTGCCAGCAAAGGCCCTATCCTGGGGACATTTCTTGGGGGGAAAATCAACATTTTCCTCCCCTCATGGCTCAGCCCCATCTTTCCCCACTCCCTGCCTCTGCCCCTCTTCTCCCTTCATGCAACACCCCTCCGCCCTGACTCCCCCGCAACGGTCTCCTCCCCCACCCCTCCTCTCTCTCCATGTGCGGCGGGCCGGGGAGGGCCTTCCCATTGTACTATCTTTGGGCCCTAAATTAAAATTGATGACATCTTGAAATGAGCAGTGAGGGTAATTTTGCTTCTGAGCCGGGATGCTAATGAGGCCCCTTAATGGTGCAAACGCGGAGCTGACGGGTCGTGTGTCACGCGCCGCAGCGAGGGGGGTAATGGCCGCGGTAAGTGCCGGTAATTACACCCTGTCTTGCTGTATTTTGGCAGGCCTGGTGGGAGAGTGGGGGCTCAATCACCACTGGCGGGGGCACCCCCACCCGGCACGGGATTGACAGCCAGAGATACCCAGTTCCATCCAGCCAGGCCCCTCGACTCCAGCCTCACCTGGGCACAGCCCCCTTGCCCCATGCACACATGGCATGCAAAACACATGCCACAGTCACACCATTGTGCACCTCCACCCCCCACTCCACACATAACTCCACAGCCTGGGCACTCCCCCAGTGTGCACAAAGCACATGCATAGTCACACACACGCACATGCACACTCACCCGTTATGCGTCCCCGTACACTTCTACACTCTGCAGATACATACTGCTCCGTATACACAGCCTGCACAGCACACACACACGCATGCACACAAATACATTCTCAAAGAGCACACATGCATGGAGCGCCTACTGTGCTCTGTGAGCTCTATGTCTGCGAACTCTGCTCCTCCCAGCTCTTCTGAAATAGGTGTCATTCTCATTTTATGACACAGAAAAACTGAGCCTTGGGAGATTCAGCAACTTGTGTAAGATCACACAGCTAGGCAGCAACAGAGACAGGACTGGAATCCAGCTGTTTTTACTTTGCAACCTTTTCAGCCCCCATATTTCCTCCTATGTATGCATGCATATACACCTCTCATTGTATACACACAGGCTTGCATGTGTGCACACAGTCATCACCCGCAGATCACGTAGATCTTCTGTGCACCCAAAGACACATACGAAGGCATTGTTCAAATACCTGTGCATTGCTGACACACATATGCAAGGTGTGCTTGGTGTGTACACACAGATGTGCACATGTGTCACACGGTGCTTGCACCCCTCACACGTGGTGAGCAGGATATCATGGAGAAGGAAGCCTAGTTTCCTACATGGGGAACTAGGCATGTAGCCTCTCCAGGCTTCGGCATCTCAATCTCTAAAGAAGGGGAAATAAATCCTACTCCACTTCCCTCCCCAGCACTTAACTGTTGTTAAGGCAGAATGACAGCTACACAAAGGACTGTGACGTGCCCTCCTACAAACCCCCAGCAGAATCACACACTGGGTGCACGTACATGCATTGTATGAGTGTGCATGCGCTGTCCAAATGGCGTCTAAGATCTCTGTACATACAACATATTTAGATACATCTCTGCACACACACTGTACACATGCTGTGAATACACATCACAGCACCTGTGCAGTACCCTAAGTGTACCTGCCAGTGAAAATGGAAACCCCACAAGCCTGTGGGTACTTGTCATATGTGTATACTACATCCCTCCCTCCTCTCCCCCAGAAATGTGTATCAATTCCATGATTACAGTAGAGGTTAAAAGTAGAGACTTTGGGCCGGGCGTGGTGGCTCACGCCTGTAATCCCAGCACTTTGGGAGGCAGAGGTGGGTGGATCACGAGGTCAGGAGATCGAGACTATCCTGGCTA
>NW_012111475.1:1046642-1052572 GCF_000951035.1 Colobus angolensis palliatus
TTGAGACGAAGTTTCACTCTTGTTGCCCAGGCTGGAGTGCAGTGGCGCGATCTCGGCTCACTGCAACCTCCACCTCCCAGATTCAAGCGATTCTCCTGCCTCAGCCTCCTGAGTAGCTGGGATTACAGGCATGAGCCCCCATGCCCAGCTAATTTTGTATTTTTAGTAGAGACGGGATTTCTCCATGTTGGTCAGGCTGGTCTCTAACTCCCGACCTCAGGTGAACCGCCCACCTCGGCCTCCCAAAGTGCTGGGATTACAGGCGTGAGCCACCATGCCTGGCCGTCCCTACTCTTTTTACCACTCCCTTCATCCATGATGGACATCATTGAATGTACAACTTCCAAGCACATCTTGGATCATTTCTTTAGGACATGACTATGAGAAAAGATGAGGCGTTTGGTTTGATCTTCTGCTAACCCCCCTCTGCCCTTGCTATCTAATCAGAGTTGCTTGGGGCCATCACTGCCCTGATGGCCTCTTTTCTCTGGTGTCTGTTCACCCCACTGCAGCTGCCATATGCCTGCTTCCTCTGCCTTTCATCTTTTTACTCTTGATGCTATTATGAGCACCAATTGACTTCACCTTCCAGGAAGTTCTGACCTGGACAGTTCCCTGGTGCTTCCGCGAGGAAACCCACAATCCTTGGTGGTCCCTCTGTTGCATCCCCAGCCGTTGGCTGCTTCTCTGAGTTCCCCCAATCATTCAGCTGGACAAGGCTCCTCTCCTGCCCAGAGGTGCCCATCTCTGACCTTCTGCGACTGCTTATGTTGGATTTTCCTCCGAACTCCAAATTTCCCAAACCAAACACCAGCTGCTCTGTGAAACTTTTCCTGATTCCCTCCACTCAGAGGGATAGTTCCAACTTTAGAGCAACAAAGGAGGAAGGAGGCTGGTAGAGATTATGCCTCCTGCTTGACCTCCTGCCAGGTGTGGGCAGGATGGTATTGCTGGGCCATGGCAGCGTGTGGTCAGAGAGGGTTGTGCAGTAAGTCTCCTACTCTCTGAATGGAGGGAGGCACTCAGCACCGTCACTCTGGCCCAGAGCCATCCTTGCACTTCAGCAATCATTTCTAAGCCAGGCCCTGACCTAGGTCAGGAGACAGACAGATAAATAAGACTAACCCTTACCTATAGTTTAGTAAACAACCCCTTAGGAAGCAACGTGGGGAGTGCCTGGGGCTCCTGGGAATGCAAAGGAGAGGCCCCCAGCACCACCTCCAAGGTGGGCACTACTGGTGGTGACTGACACGAGCCTTCGTCTCCCTCCTCCCATCCCCCAACCCCGAAGGGGTAGCAGGAAGACCCACTGGGGAAGGGAAGCAGAGAGATTTGGCTGGAGGAGGGAGGAAACGAAATGGAGAACAGAGATAATTGTTCCCATTTGGCAACTTTTTCTAATTAGGGACCAATTATGTCCTTGGGTACCTAATTGGGGACCTGGTAGATTCTCTAATTTGCTAGGTAATTACTGGCCAGTAATTCTACCAGCATGAAATTTGGGGAAAAAAATATGTGATCACAACAATTGGATTTTCTCTGTTTCAGACACTTTGCCCAGAAGACAAGCTGGGTTCTCTGAGCTCTCTTTTGCCTCTGTTAACACCGCCTCCTGCCACCTGTCCCTCCTCAGGCTTACACTGGGCTGTGTGCCCTTCCTGGTCACTGAGTTCCAGGAGCTGGCAATCTAGCTGGAAACCATCTGCCAATACCACAGGAATATGGGGACATCTGTGTTTTTGTCTCCCTCGAATTCATCCAGCTTTTGGTAACATGGAATTACTAGGTGTGGGAAACTGTTCTAAGTAACACATACACAGGCACAGACAGCTTTATTAAATTCCACAACCCACTGATATGGGCATCATTGTTAATCCCATTTTACAGATGAGAAAACTGAGGTACTAAGAGGTCAAGTTAAATATAGGAATTTACCCTAAAGAAATGATCCAAGATGCGCTTGAAGGTTTTATTTTCAAGGATGTCCATCATGGTGTCATTTATAATGTCTAACACAAGCGGAGCTGGGTCAGATAGTCCGAACTTGAGTGCTCATGCGCTATTCCATATCGTACCTTTCCATTAAATTGCTCTGCCTCAGTTCTTCTCTGTGAAATCATTCCTAACCACAATGCAATGCCACCTTACTCCTGCAAGAATGGCCATTATCGAAAAATTAAAAAATAATCAATGCTGGTGTGGATGTAGTGAAAAGGGAACATTTTTACCCTGTGGGTGAGAATGTAAACTAGTACAACTACTATGGAAAACGGTGTGGAGATTCCTTAAAGAACTAAAAGAACTGGCTGGGTGAGGTGGCTCACGCCTGTAATCCCAGCATTTTGGAAGGCTGAGGTGGGTGGATTACGAGGTCAGAAGATTGAGACCGTCCTGGCTAACATGGTGAAACCCTGTCTCTACTAAAAATACAAAAAATTAGCTGGGCGTGGTGGCATATGCCTGTAATCCCAGCTACTCGGGAGGCTGAGGCAGGAGAATCGCTTGAACCTAGGAGGCGGGGGTTGCAGTGAGCCGAGATCACGCCACTGCACTCCAGCCTGGGCAACGAGAGCAAAACTCCGTTTCAAAAAAAAAAAAAAAAAGTACAGACTTTGGAGTTGGACTGACTGGGCTCTTGGCCTGGGTCTACCACTTTATTTGCTGTATGACCTCAGGCAAATTACTTAACCTCTCTGTGCCTCATTGTCTCCTCTGTTAAATGGGGATAATAATAGTGTATCTGCCTCAAGGGATGCTATCAGGTTAAATGAGTTGACAGATGTAAAGCACTTAGTGCCTGGCATGCAGTAAGCCCCAGTGAGTGTTGTGATAAGGTGTACAACTACAACAAAGGAACATACCTCGGGGTGTGACAAGCACCAAGGAGCAGGCAGTGTAAGGCAGAGGAGGGAATGCCCATATAAGGCTGGGGCAGTCAAGGAGGGCCTCCTGTAGGAAGAGGGATTAGGGCTGAGCCTTGAAAAACTGTAGTTCCGTTTACTGAGTACCTGCGCTGTGCCAGGCCCTGTGCTACATGCTTTATATGAATTATCCCAGTGAGCCTTCTGCGAACCCTGGGAGGTGACCACGGTTATGTCCATGTTAGAGATGAGGCGGAAAAGGCGCAGAGAGACTCAGTAACTCATCCAAGGACAACAAGGGCCTAGATAAGAAAAGGAGAGGAGGCACAGGAATTCCAGGCGGGATGTGCAGCTTCTGTTAGAAATAGAGCAACAGATGGGAAACACACCCAGAGGGCTTTCCATGCTACACTGTCACAGTTTCCAGTTAATGAGAAGGGGGTGAGCATCTGGAGGGGGCGCTGACCTAATTGCTGTGTCTCTTGCAGTGACAACAGGGACCTGTGGGGAGTGGGAGTGGCTGGCATTGCCCACAGCATGCTCAGGGCAGGGGCCAGAGCTGGGCATCTGATTCACCTCCCTTGCCTCCTCCCCCACCAAGAGCCAGGGCCTGACCCAGTTCGGGAAGAGGTGGGTCCTCCTGCTCAGGCCGTGGAGACCGGGTCTGGATCTCTGGAAAGGGATCTGGACAGGTGAGAAGCATGGAGGAGTTGGTGAGGGGTCAGTGAGCAAATCTCTGCCCGCTCCACCCTGAAGCCAGCGCTGCCGCACCCCAGGGCTGGTTCCTGGAGATGTCTACATGAGGAATAAACTGTGGGCCAGGATGTTGAGGCTCCCCTCAAACCGGCCTTAATATCCCTGTTGCCTCATGTCCTTTAAACTCTGCAGGGCCCGACAAGCCCATTCACCGCCCCTTGGAGAGATCATAGGTTTTTCCCCTCAATGTTTTTCATGGGCTGTTCCTGTTTGTAGTGCAGTTTTTGACATTCAGCAAACAGCTCCGCACAAATAACCTCCTGTCCCCCCGCCCCACAAATAACCTCTCTAGCCCTCCTCACCCATGCACCCACCCTTCTTTCTTGCTAGCATAGAGAAGGGGGCAAAGTGGAGAAGGAGCGGAAGCGCCATGGCTTCCGAGGCGTGGAACATGGGTTAGCCTCCCACCTCCTCCCCTTCCTAGTGTCGGGGCTTGGGGAGGTCCTCCACCCCCATCTCTGTGCCTTTGCTTTTTTCCTCTTTGGTCAGGTGGGGACAACAATGCAACCTCCCAGGCTGGGGTGTCTCCGGGGTTGGTGTGAATAGCATCTAGCACAGCACTTACCCCACGCTGGGGCGGGGTGGTATCCAAGGAGGGATCGCAGCATTTATTGTCCAGATAAGGAGACCCTAAAAGTGGAAGAGGACATTGTTAAAGGTCACACCAGGGCAACACACGACAACTGGGACTGTCTCGGGAGCAGCAAGATGCATGATCACTGGTCTATGAAGCGTCTGCACCCTTTCTGCCCACCCCCCGTGGTGGGATGGGCTGGGGCGTCTGTGTGCACACATGGAATGGCTAGGGCTGGTTCACCTTGGGGAAGCAGAACAAGCTGGCTGTGGAGGTGTATAGAGAGGTAGGAGCAGAGTCTCAGGAGCCGGAGGTGACATCCTAGACACAAGGAAGGCGGAGCTGTTGGGAGTGGCCCCCAAGGCTAGACAGAGGAGAGGAAATCTGAGGGTGGGAGAGAGGGGTCGGGGGACTCAAATCTGCAGGCAGGCTTGGAGGTATGAACAACCCCCATTCCAGATCACAGTGACAGCCACCTCGTGGAGCACCTGCTCACAAAGAAGGCACTGCTCTGAGTACTTTTCATGCATTTGCTCATCCAATCCCCACAACAAGCCTATAGAGAGGGTACTATCCTTGTCTCCATTGTACAGAGGAGGAAACTGAGGCACAGAGGGGTTGAGTAGCTTGCCCAATGTCACACTGCTGGGAAGGACAGAGCTGAAATTTGAGCCCAGGCAGCCTGCTGCTGTTCCCTGGGGCCCTCCCTGCTCCTGGCTCTGCCGAGAAGTTAAGCTGTGTTGCTGGGGGGCAGATGGCTCCATGGAAGGGGCAAGTCCCCTTCCCAGTCCAGGTCCCAGTTTCCAAGACTGTGGGACCCGGCAAATTCTGCAGGAGGCTGCTGTGCCAGGAGACAGCAGCATGGCTTTGGAGACGGCCTGTTTGGACCTGGCTCCACCCCTCACTCGCAGTGCGAACCTCCCGGGTATATTTCTCAATTTTGTGGAGCCGGTCTCCTCAACGTGGGAGAGGCCTGTTCCGTTGGGCGTCGGGAGGTTCAACATTCTCAGCTGTGGGAGGCGACTGGCGTGAGTGGCCTTTGGAGAAGGCTGGTTCCCTCTCACTGTCTGAGCTGGGCCTGTCCTGGACTCCCCTTACCCTAGGGAGGAGGAAGCTCAGTGCTCTGGAGCACATGTTTACTCCTGATCTGGGCTGGGGGTTTTGAAGGAGGATGGCTGCAAAGGCCAAGATCCAAGATGCTCAGTGATCATTTGTGTCATGATTATGGAAGGGCAGCTAGCTTCAGGCCAGGGCAGCGAGTGCTATTCCAGCTGAGGCTCTGGAGCAGGCTGGGCTCGGGCACTGGGCTGGGTGGTGGGGCTGCCACCAACTCTGCGCCCCTCAGGTACCTTCACTGGTAGGTCCTAGGAAGGGTGGGGAACAGAGGGGGCTGCCTCCTAATGAACAATTAGTGTCTGCTGCGTGGCTAATCATGTGGTTCCGTGTAATTAAGAAGTTAATTAGTGCTGTGTCAATTAAGGTTTAATTAGTCCCCTCTTCAGAGAAGCCTGAAAGACCTTCCTGCTGGAAGCTTCTGGAATGGAAGGTAGGGGAGTGGGAGGCAGATGAAAGAGGGAACAGTGGGTGTGGAGGGGGCCCCACTTCCTCTTGTGCCCCTCCCAGTTGTGGGATCAGTGACTTGCTGCCCCCAGCCCCACCCGACTGGACCTGGTCATGAGGACTTCGGGGCCCTGCAAGGCTGTCTTGTACCACCAGGGCTTGCTCACCCCGGGGTGATG
>NW_012111475.1:1056227-1082727 GCF_000951035.1 Colobus angolensis palliatus
CGTCCTGGCTAACATGGTGAAACCCTGTCTCTACTAAAAATACAAAAAATTAGCTGGGCGTGGTGGCATATGCCTGTAATCCCAGCTGCTCGGGAGGCTGAGGCAGGAAAATCGCTTGAACCCGGGAGGCAGAGGTTGCAGTGAGCGGAAACGGTGCCACTGCACTCCAGCCTGAGCCACAAAGCGAGACTCCGTCTCAAAAACAAACAAACAAACAAACAAACAGAACTAAAAGAACTACAATTTCATCCAGCAATCCCACTTCTGAATATCTACCCAGAGGAAAAGAAGTCATTATATGAAAAAGATACTTGGATACACATGTTTATAGCAGCACAATTCACAATTGCAAAAATGTGGAACCTGCCCAAATGCCCATTGGTAAACGAGTGGATAAAGAAACCGTGGGGCATACATATATATATACACACACATACATATATATATAAATACATATATATATGATGGAATACTACTCACCCATAAAAAGGAATGAATTAATGGCATTTGCAGCAACCTGGAGGGATTGGAGATTATTATTCTAAGTGAAGTAACTCAGGAATGGAAAATCAAACATTGTATGTTCTCACTTATAAGTAGGAGCTAAGCTATGAGGATGCAAAGGCAAAAGAATGATACAATGGACTTTGAGGACTCTGGGGAAAGGGTGGGAAGGGGATGAGGGATAAAAGAATACAAATTGGTTCAGTGTATACTGCCTGGGTGATGGGTGCACCAAAATCTCACAAATCACCACTAAAGAATTTACTCATGTAACCAAATACCACCTGTTCTCCAAAAACCTATGGAAATAAATTTTTCTGTTTTTTTTTTTTTAAAAAAAAGCACTAAAAGCAAGCTATATGCATAAAGAAAGAAAGAAAAAAGTCTACTTCACAAAAAATAAAATGGCTTTATTGAGATATAAAGCCATTTATTGCACATATTTAAGTATACAATTTGATAAGATTTGATGTATGTATCCACCCGTGAAGCCATCACCACAGTCAAGATAGTGAACATATCCATTACCTCCAAAAGGTTCCTTGTGATCCTTTGTGGTCCCTCCCTTATGTTTCTCCCTACCCCACCTCCAACCCCAGGCAACCACTGATGTGCTTTCTGTGCAATAGATTAGTTTGTACTGTTTAGAATTTCACAAAACTGGAATCATAGAGAATGCACCTATTTTTCTCTGGTTTCCTTCAGTAGGCATAATTAGTTTCATCTGTGAATCTAATGAGGTGCGTAACTGAGACACATTCATGTTGTTGCATGTATCAGTATTTCTTTCCCTTTTAATGGCTGTGTAATAATATTCCACTGTATGGATATACCACAATTTGCTTATTCATTCAAATGTAAAGATATTGGGTTGTTTAGAAGTTTGACTATCATGAATAACACTGCCATAAACATTTGTCTACAAATATTTATAGGGACAAGTGCTTTCATTTCTCTTCAGTAAATACCTAGGAGTAGAATGGGGGTCATGAGGTGGGTGTATGTTCAACTTTTTAAGAAATTGTTGGCCAGGCACGGTGGCTCACACCTGTAATCCCAGCACTTTGGGAGCCTGAGGCAGGTGGATCATGAGGTCAAGAGATTGATATCATCCTGGCCAACATGGGGAAACCCTGTTCCTACTAAAAATACAAAAAAAGTAGCTGGGCATGGTGGCACGTGCCTGTCATCCCAGCTACTTGGGAGACTGAGGCAGGAGAATCACTTGAACCTGGGAGGCAGAGGTTGCAGTGAGCCGAGACTGCGCCACTGCACTCCAGCCTGGCAACAGGGTGAGACTCTGTCTCAAAAAAAAAAAAAAAAAAAAACGAAAGAAATTGCCAAAATGTTTTCAAAGTGATCATATCATTTTACATTCCCACTAGCAATATATGAGAATTCCAATTCTTCCACAGCCTCAATAATATTTGGTGTGGTCAGTTTTTAATTTTGGCCATTCTAATAGATATATAGTGATATCTCATGGTGGGTTTAATTATAATTTCCCTAATAACTAATGATGTCGAACGTCTTTTCCTATGCTTATTTGCCATTTGTATTTTTTCTTTGCTGAAGTGTCCAGTTCTTTTGCCAGTTTTGTTGGGTTGCTTGTTTTCTTTATTGAGTTTTGAGAGTTCCTAATGCATTCTTGATACAAATCTTTTATCAGATATCAAATTATTTACCACTTTCCTGGTAAGGAGTTTAGAGAGTTCTCCATTCGTCTCGCAGAGAAACTAATGCTAAGGGAAGGAAGCACATCAGTCAATACGTTTCTAGCTAAAAATAATAGAAAACCCAACTAAAGTGGCTTAAGAATGATTCTGTAACAGGATGTTCAGAGACAGTGTGGTTCCAGGGTTGGTTAATTCAGTACTGGAGATGTCATAAGGAGTAGATAGTTTTCTTCTTTCCACTCTGGAGTCCTTGGGAGCTTTTCCTGACCTCTTAGACTGGCTCCCTTCAATAGGCCCAAGGTAGCTCTTTTTTTTTTTTTTAATTCAAATATTTATTGAGCAGGTAAGGAGATACAAAGGTGATTTAAAACATGGTCAGAGGTGAGGCAAATGCACAAGTAATAGAAAGCAAAGGGCAAGGTTCACTGAATCACAGCAGTCAGAGAAAGTGCTTTTGGGAACCAAGAGTGAGATTGTTTCCAGCCTGAGGAGCCATGGTGGCAAATCAGAAAAAGGGATTGAGATTAAAACAGAAGACTGCAGTCTGGATTGTTGGTGACACTCAGTATGGACTATATTTGTCTCTCCTTTTCCTGTCTTCCCATCTTTGGGCTTAATTAAAAAACAGCCCGTGACTTATTTTTTCATTCTCTTAACAGTGTCTTTTGGAGAATAGAAGTTCTTAATTTTGATAAAGTTGAATCCATCAATTTTTTAAAAAGATCTGTGCTTTTGTTGTTCCATCTAAGAAATATGTAGCAAACCCAAAGTCACAAATATTTTTCTCCTTTGCTTCTTCTGGAAGTTTTATAGTTTTAGATTTTGCACTTAGGCCTATGGTCCATTTTAAGTTAATTTTTGCATATGGTGCAAAGTATGGTTCTCTTTTTTTTTTTCTTTTTGCAGATGGATAATCAATTGTTCTAGGACCATTTGTTCAAAAGATTATCTTGCTCCATTAAATCATCTTGTCACCTTTGTTGAAAATATATTGATCAAGGCTGGGTGCGGTGGCTCATGCCTGCAATCCCAGCACTTTGTGAGGCTGAGGCTGATGGATTAGTTGGGGTCAGGAGTTCAAGACCAGCCTGGCCAACATAGTGAAACCCCGTCTCTACTAAAAACACAAAACAATTGGCCAGGCATGGTAGCTTACACCTGTAATCCCAGCACTTTGGGAAGCCAAGGCGGGTGGATCATCTGAGGTCAGGAGTTCGAGACCAGCCTGGCCAACCTGGTGAAACCCTGTCTCTGCTAAAAATACAAAAATTAGCTGGGCATGGTGGTGGGTGCCTGTAATCCCAGCTACTCAGGAGGATGAGGCAGGAGAATTACTTGAACCCAGGAGGCAGAGGTTGCAGTGAGCCGAGATCACAGCATTGCACTCCAGCCTGGGTGACAGAACGAGACTCTGTCTCAAGAAAATATGTATATATACAAAAAATTAGCCAGGCTTGGTGGTGCACCTGTATTCCCAGCTATTTGGGAGGCTGAGGCAGGAGAATCACTTGAACCTGGGAGGCAGAGGTTATAGTGAGCCAAGATGGCACCACTGCACTCCAGTCTGGGCAACAGAGTGAGACTCTATCTCAAAATAATAATAATAATAATAAAAGAAAATAAATTGATCATATATGTATGGGTCCATTGCTGGACTTTGTATTCTGCAAATCTATTTGTCTGTCTTGATTACTGTAGCTTTATAAATCAGGTAGTATCATTCTTCCAAACTTTTTCTTTTTTAGAGTATTTTGGCTCTTCCAGATCCTTTTTCTCGCCATACAAATTTTAGAATCAGCTTATTGATTTCCACGTAAAATCCTGCTGGATTCTGACAGGGATTGCACTGAATCTACAGATCAATTTTGGACAGAATTGACATTTTCACAATATTGATTTTTTTGATTAATAAACACAGTATATCTTTCCATTTCTTACTTAATTCCGCTCAGCAATATATTTTAATTTTCCAGTGTACCCAGTCTTACGCATCTTTTGTGAGATTTATTCCTAAGTATTTAATAGTGTTTGATACTATTGTAAATGTTTTTACAGGTAATTTTGGATTGACTAGCAGTTTATACATTTTATCGATTTTTCTCAAAGAATAGTCTTTTGGTTTCATTCATTTGGTTTATTGTTAGTCTGTTTTCTATTTCATTGATTTCTGCTCTGTTCTTCAATATTTGTTTTTCTGCTTATTTGGGGGTTTATTTGCTTTTCTTTTTCTAGTTTTGTCAGGTAGAGGTTTTGATCATTGGTTTGAAGCCTTTCTTTTTTTTTAATAAAAAGATTCTATGGTACAAATCTCCCTCTACTGTTTTAGCTGCAACCTACAGTATTTATTTATTTATTTATTTAGAGACGAAGTCTCGCTCTGCTGCCCAAGCTAGAGTGCAATGACACGATCTCATCTCACTGCAACCTCCACTTCCCAGGTTCAAGCGATTCTCCTCTCTCAGCCTCCCAAGTAGCTGGGATTACAGGTGCATGCCAGCATTCCCGGCTAATTTTTGTATTTTTAGTAGAGATGGGGTTTCACCATGTTGGCCAGGCTGGTCTCGGACTCCTGACCTCAAGTGATCCATCCGCCTCGGCTTCCCAAAGTGCTGGGATTACAGGCATGAGCCACCGCGCCTGGCTGCAACCTACAAATTTTGATATGCTGTGCTTTGCTTTCATTTTCATTCTGCCCAAAATATGTCTTGGCGTGTGGTGGTGGTGGGGGTAGAAAGTCATCAAAGGGCTTCCCTCCTGCAACCCTGCGCTGGCACCCCAGGCTGCCCCTCCTCTGCAGGGCCCCCACTTTCTCCTTCCCTTCCCTGCAGCTGGATGCTGGGGCTTTGGCAGCAACCCTGCCACCCCAGGCTGAATCTGGAGACGGCAAAACAACAGGGTGACCCCAACTGGGAATGTGTATGGTAAGGACATTTCAGAAGATGGGCTCACGTGGGACTTTGAGTAATGTGCAGACACTATCGTCACTCAGGGGCTCTGAGCTTCCAGAACTGGGATGTCAACAGGCTTCATGAAAATGATTCTGGTGGCCTTCATGCTCTGCAAGGCAGAGGATGTGAGGGGGCCCCGTCTTAGTCCATATGGGCTGCTGTAACAAATAAGTGGCTTATAAACAACAGAAATTTATTCCTCACAGTTCTGGAGGCTGGAAGTCTGAGGTCAAGTGTCAGCATAGCCAGGTTCTGCTGAGGACTGTTTTCCCAGTTGCAGATGGCTGTCTCTCACTGTATCCTCATGTGGTGAAAAGCAGAGAGTTTGCTCTCTTCCTCTTTTTATAAGGACACTCATCCCATCATAGCGATCCACCCTCATGACCTAATTACCTCCTGAAGGCCTCATCTCCTAATAGCATCCTATGATGGCTTAGTGTGTCAACATATGAATTTTGAGGGGACACAAACATGTGCACCGCAGGTCAGTTGGCCATTGTGTCTGTCATTTGCCTATGTGTCCTCAGACCCAGTCTTTGCCCTTTGTCTGCTATGCTCTGCACCACAGGAATGATGGCCCTTGCAGCCTCCGTTTCTCGGGCTCCTATTTCAGCTGGTTTCCATCTGAGTTCAGCCAGTGGGGCCACTGGAGGGAGTTCACAAGCTAGAAGGAAGGGAGAAGCCAGGGCATTTGTCTCCCTTTCTCTGCCTTGGGTGGGCTCTCCAGAAGCAGCTGTCTCCTCTGCGGCTCCAGCTTCCCCAGACCGCCTTCCACAATCACAGCTTCTGCTGGGCAGCCCCCTCACCACTGTGATTTTAGCTCTTTCCACATGGTTCTGGCTTCTGGGCTCTGGTAACACCTAACACTACCTCCTCCTGTTTTCTCTCTATCCCTTGCTGGTATTGCTAATCTCTGGGGTGCCTCATCATACCATTGGCATAGGTTACAATAGGAATGTAACCTATTCCCCCATGTTAACTACCTCCCCCCCCAAACCTCCCCCCCAACAATTTGGAATACTCTGAATTGTCCTAACTGGCTCCAACTGATAGATTCATCATCCAAAATGGAATACCCCCTTTGGCTGGAGTTTTAGGACAAGATTCCCAAGAGGTGGCAGGCCTCCTTTATGGCTCAGCCACCCATCTGCGGTCCAAACTCAAGATATTATCAAGTTCAGGATGTCACATTGTCCCACTTCAAGGGTCATCATTCACATAGAATTGAAGCCCTTCTCTGGGTAGCAGGGTTGCTTTCACTCAATATACTGCAAGATGCAAGGCAGCTTTAGTAGAAAAGAATCACTTGGGGCTGGGCGTGGTGGTTTACGCCTGTAATCCCAGCACTTTGGGAGGCCGATCACCTGAGGTCAGGAGTTCGAGACCAGCCTGGCCAACATGGTGAAACCCTGTCTCTACTAAAAATACAAAAATTAGCCAGGTGTGGTGGCAGGTACTTGTAATCCCAGCTTCTCGGGAGGCTGAGGCTGGAGAATCACTTGAACGCAGGAGGTGGAGGTTGCAGTGAGCCAAGATGGCGCCACTGCACTCCAGCCTGGGGGACAAGAGTGAAATTCCATCTCAAAAAAAAAAAAAAAGAAAAATAACTTGGGGCCTCTGCGTTTAGGGGAACGAGATGTGTATGGAGCATCTGTTTTTGTTTTGTCCTCTCAATGCTTCCCTGCTTCTTCTAGAACAGTATACCCCACACTTTGGGAACTGCTCCTCTTCCCCTCCATGTGGTTCTGATGAAGTCATCAATTACCAAAGCTCCTTCTCCAACAGAGGTAAACAGATGACCCAGGCTGTTGACCTCTGGATCAATCTATCCAGTGCAACACTGATTCATCCAGAGGACGGGCATGTGATCCCAGAGAGCCATCCAGTGTCCTGTCCTGGGATTGAGAAACTATGCAGAGGGTCCTTTCTCTCACCAGGGTTGCCAATATCTCTGGTTTCTGTTCACCTCATTTTCTCCCCACCCACCAATGTGGAGGAGATCTATCTTCAATAGGAGACATTGAGGCCGTCACACAGGGAATCTCAGAGTTGAGACAGAAGGAAGAAGACAAAGAGAGAATCCCAGTGGCACTGGGTCCCCGGCTCCAATCCTGATTCCTGAAGCTCTTTCTTTAATTTTACAAATACCAGAGTGTTCCTTCTAGCCATGAGAGCCAATAAATTCCTTTTGTGCTTAAGTTGGTTTGCACAGGATTTCTGTCACTAACATGGTAGACGCAGAACTCTCTGAATTCCTTACCAGGAAAGTGAGACTTTAGGGCAACCCCTCCGTTCGTCTCACAGATAAACTAATGCCAAGAGAAGGGAGGGCATCAGTCAGTACGTTTCTAGCTACAAATAGTAGAAAACCCAATTAAAGTGACTTAAGAATGATTCTATCCCAGGAAGTTCACAGATAGTGTAGCTCCAGCGTTGGTTAATTCAGGGGTGAAGATGTCATAAGGAGTAGATAGTTTTCTGCTTTCCACTCTGGAGTCCTTGGGAGTTTATCTTGACCTCCTAGACTGGCTGCCTTCAATAGGTCCAAGGCGGCTTGTTCTGTCTGGGTTACAGACAACAACTACTTAGGGCATAAATGGGAATGTCCCTGCCTGATGTCCTAGAAGCTTCTGGAGAGTTTTACTCTTATGTTTCATCGGCTATGATGGTGTCATATGCTCATTCCTAAACCAGGCACTGACGGGGGGGTGAGACCACCACCGTTGGCTTAGGCAATCATGATTCATCCCCTGGAGCTGGGGTCTGCTCTCTTTGAATCTCGTGGCTACTTGGAGAAGAGTAAATTAAATGAAGGGTTTGTTAAAAAAAAAAAAGGAAGAAGGTGAGGCACAGTGGCTCGTACCTGTAATCCCAGCACTGTGGGAGGCTGAGGTGGGAGGATCACTTGTGCCCAGGAGTTCAAGACTAGCCTGGACAACATAATGAGACTCTGTCTCTACAAAATATAAAAAATTAGCTGGGTGTGATGGTGCACGCCTTAGTCTCAGCTACTTGGGAGGCTGAGGTGGGAGGATCACTTGAGCCTGGGAGGTTGAGGCTACAGCATCACTGCACTCCAGCATGAGGAACAGAGAGAGATTTTGTCTCAAAAAGGAAAAAAAAAAAAGAAGAGGCAAATGGCTGTTGGGTAGTGTAGTTGAGACATCTAGCTGTCCCCTCATATCTAGTCACCCTGTGTCCCCACCCAAAATCTCATCTTGAATTGTAATCCCCACCATCCCCATAATCTCCAGGTGTCAAGGGTAGGGCCAGGTGGAGCCAATTGGATCATGGGGGCAGTTTCCCCCCGTGCTATTCTCGTGATAGTGAGTGAGTCTCCCGAGAGCTGACGATGAACATATAAACATCTGGCATTTCCCCTGCTTGCACTCACTCTGTCCTACTGCCCTGTGAAGAAGGTGCCTGCTTCTCCTTCAGCTTCTGCCATGATTGTAAGTTTCCTGAGGCCTCCCCAGCAATGCAGAACCGTGAATCAATTATCCTTTAAAAATCTTTTCTTTATCAATTACCCAGTCTCAGGTATTTCTTCACAGCAGTGTGAGAATGGACTAATACACCTCCCTTGCAGCTGAATGTGGCCGTGTGACTGAGTTCTGGCTAATGGGAAGCTCACAGAACTTTCACACAGTGGCTTCCAGAAATCTTCTTGAAGAGGACTCTGACATGAACCCTCTAAACAGGACAGGGGCTGAAACGCACCTTCTCTATGTGGTTTGTTCCCATGTTCACCTCACACTGAAGCTTGTCCCCTGTGGCTGGCCTGGGTAGCAGAGTCCAGGGGAGAGGAGGTGGGGAGGAGTTCTGTGGCAGACCCTGGGGCTGAGTCCCTAAAGCTAGCTCCTTTCTCCCTGCCCAACAGTGAGTTGGGTTCATCTCACCATCAGTCATCACTCCCCTTGGTGGGTGAGGGCAGTTTCTGCTAATGCCTACCTGTTCGCTGGTCCTTCTCAGGGAGGAGCACCCTGGTCCCCTTCTGCCTCTGGGGGCTTTTCTTCCACAGCCCAGCAGGGTAGGAGTGCCGGAGAACACTCCCCGCTGGGAACAGTCCTCAACTGGTGACCACGGGTTTGCTGTGCAAATATCACAGTTCCCCCAGAAGCACATGTCCAGTTGCCCACATTGGTAACCAGCTTTATAACACTCCTCACTCCCCTACTGGTGTTTCCTGGAACCCCCTCCTAAGCAAACTGTTTGCACTTCAATTCTTGTCTAGAGTCAGCTTCTGGAGGAGTCCGACCTAAGATGGAATATGATCCAGTCTGGGCAAAGATGTAAGTAGAAGCCTGTTGGAGCTTCTGGAAATTGTTCCCTCCCTGCTCTGGTAAAAGGTAAGGAAGGAGAAGGCCCCCTTTTCCACCTGCACTTCTTTTTTTTTTTTTTTTTTTTTTCTTTGAGACAGAGTCTTGCTTGTCGCTCAGGCTGGAGTGCAGTGGTATGATCTCAGCTCCCTTCAACCTCTGCTGGGTTCAAGGGATTCTTGTACCTCAGCATCCCAGGTAGCTGGGATTATAGGCGCGCACCACCACGCCCAACTAATTTTTTGTATTTTTAGTAGAGACAGGATTTCGCCATGTTGCCCAGGCTGGTCTCGAACTCATGAGCTCAGGCAATCCACCCGCCTCAGCCTCCCAAAGTGCTAGGATTACAGGCGTGAGCCACCGCGCCCAGCCCACCTGCTCTTTTTGTTCTCGAGGGATGTCATCTGTAAAGGCAATGCTTGGGGCTGCAGTAGCTATTTTGTGACTAGGAGGGGAGCCATGGACCACATTCTGGGCATGACGGAGCAGAAGGGTGGAAGCCAGGATCCTTGATGGTGTCTTTGAGCTTCCTGATCAGCTCAGGGCTCACCCATTTCTGCATTTCTAGTTAAGGAGACAATAGACGTCCTTACAGTTGAAGCCACATTTATTTGGGTTCTTTGTGGCTTGCTGCGGAACACATCAATATTGATACAAGCCTTGTCCCAGAGGTGTTACCTTTGAAATCAGGTCCTCCCACTACTACCTTGAGCCCTTGGGGTACAGCAGGAGGCAGAGGGGGGCACAGGCTTGAACTCCACAGGTGGCTGAGGGCCAGGGGTCCTGGATGGGAGAGGAACATGGGGGCAGCTGGTGTCTGGGATCCCAAGGACAGGGTATGGGGAGGGCAAGAAGGTAAATTCTCCATTAATCCGGGCCAGGAGGAGCATTGTTATTGTTATCATCATGAAGCATCTCGAGGCTCACACTCATCCTGGCTTGGCTGGGCCCCCCTAATGGTCCCATAAATCCCAGCCATAAAGAGTAATGGGGGGAGACAAATGAGATAATTAGGAATAAATCTCAGCACGGTCTCTATTCATCAGCGTCCCTAGAACTGGCCAATCTTCCGAGTCATTAGCCAGGTCCTAATTAATGCTGAGCTGCCCAGCTCTGGGAGTCTCCATGCCCGGGAGGGACCTGGGCTAAGGGGCACCACGGCCCCACGGCCCACAGCGGGCGACCTGGGGAGGGGCTGGGGGCTGTGTGCCTGCAGCCTGCTGCTTCACCTTTCCATCTCCGAGGGCCTTACTTTGTCTGCCCTCTCCTGTCTGCCTCCTTGTCTCTGTCGCCTTTTCTTCATCTTACTCCACCTCCCCGACTACCTTCAATCCTGTGTTTCTCTCTTATCAGATGGCCGCAGTCTATGTTGTTAGCTATGGAAGGTCTGAGTTAGAAGGAATTGTGGGGGCCACCTGTAAAAACTCTCCACCATCTGTCCTTTCTGCCACCCTGTCAATACCTGGGCGGGGACCTAATCTACACCCGCTCTCCCAGAATAGTCCTTGGAACAGGGATGACCCCCACCCTGCCCACCGCTGTGGCGGTCCATCCTCCCTGGGGCAGTTCTTGCTAGTAGAGTGCTCTCTCCTTCCTGGGGCTGGGAATGCCCTTTCTGTTATGCCTGGTTCTCGGTCTTATCCCTACCTGCTGGAGGCTGAAAACAAGCTGCGCTCTCCTCCCCAAGCTCCAGGTGCTTGAAGGCCATTCTTGCCTTCTCTTCTCCAGCTAAATGTGCTGAGCTGCACTTGACAACTTGAGGTTTCCAGCTGGGTCTCCTCTACTCAGGGACTTCTCTGTAACACCCGTGGTAGTCTGACCCCATGGTAACTTCTGTTGTTTTAATCTGTTAGCTTTCCCCCTGTTTTTCTTATAGCACCCCTACCTCTTCAGGAGGCTTCCCTTCCTTGATTCTATCAGGGTCTGGAGGGGTGGCCAAGTAGCCCACTCTCCCAGGCCACAGAGGCAGCACACAATGAGGCCTGGCCAGCCGCAGCCCTCCATCCCCTGGCACCGTGATTGGCTCGGGGATGAGCCTGTTGCATGTGCGGGGCGAATCAGAGTGCCTCCCTGGCCTTTGCTATGTGGCCCCAAGGTGGTAGAACTGAGATGGTGCCAGGTGGACAGTGTGTCTACCCCTTCCCACTCCACCTGTATCTGTCTGCAGTAGGAGGAAATGTGCCCCACCCCCAGAAAGAAGCAGACCCAGATGTGGCAGGGATTATGAATGGGAAGGTGGCTACAGCCTGGGGAAAAGCGGTGAAACCAGGTGAGAGGCAAGGAAGGGCTGGGAGATGGCTTTTCTCCAGAGGAGGCGAAAGACGAGGGGCCAGCTTGGGTGATAAGAGGGCTGTGACTGCGAGTGCCATCCCATCCGCGTGTCCTCACCAGCCTAGGAAAGTCAGAGGGCAGAGGAGCATCTGCACAGAGATGACAAGGGACCAGGTCTGTGAGCTCTGTCCCCACGACCTGCTACTCCCTCACTGTGGCCTGAGCCTCCTGTCCCTGCTTCTCCCTCACCTCTCTTTGGGGCCCTTGGGGGGGCTCTTTGGGGCCTCACCCTTGGGGCCCAGGGTCAGCCCCAAGGACAGCTAAGCTGTTTTCCCAGCTTGGTCAACAAGTGGAGTCTCACTGCGCCCTGCTC
Source organism: Colobus angolensis palliatus (assembly GCF_000951035.1). Classification (NCBI taxonomy): domain Eukaryota; kingdom Metazoa; phylum Chordata; class Mammalia; order Primates; family Cercopithecidae; genus Colobus; species Colobus angolensis. The sequence continues at coordinate 1,068,319 of NW_012111475.1, forward strand.
AGCCCCAGGAGTGTGCACGGCAGTCAGCCTGAAAACCCCAGGGACCAGCCCCAGCCCCCACAACTGGACCATCACCCTGGGGAGCAGGTGAAGCTGTAAGGGTGATGGCATGGGGCAGGGGTGGACCTGCTCAGCCCAGTGTCAGAGCTGCTTAGTGGTGTTCTGTCCTGGCAGCTCTGGAGCCATGGAGGCCACGGGGCCTGAAGTTCAGTTTGCCCCGCTCTGAGTATGAGAACAGGCCATGCCAGTTAAAGTTCCAAATACAGGCCGGGCGTGGTGGCTCACGCCTGTAATCCCAACACTTTGGGAGGCTGAGACGGGCGGATCACGAGGTCAGGAAATAGAGACCATCCTGGCTAACACGGTGAAATCCTGTCTCTACTAAAAATACAAAAATTAGCCGGGCATGGTGGCGGGCGCCTGTAGTCCCAGCTACATGGGAGGCTGAGGCAGGAGAATGGTGTGAACCCGGGAGGCGGAGCTTGCAGTGAGCGGAGATTGCACCACTGCACTCCAGCCTGGGCGACAGAGCTAGACTTCGTCTCAAAAAAAAAAAAAAAAACAAAAAAGTTCCAAATACAGGGAGAAGCTGATGGAGACTACGGAGGCCAAGGGGTCTGGCTGATTGCCCTCCCCTCACAAACCAGCCCCTAGCTCAGCTACTTGCTCTGCCGTGGGGCCACCTCTCTTAGGTTTGGCACACAAGGTCACTGAGTGGTCATGGACAGTACTGGACACAGATGGCTTAACTTGGCCTCACCACCTCTCTCCCACAAGCAGGGGGTGCTCACCTTGGTTTAGACAACCCAGGGGGCGGGGGTGGCCTCTTAAGATGTCTTCCGGACAAAAGTGGCCCAATCTGCTGCTCCAAAGATGAAAGAAGACTGGAGAGAGGCAGGTGTTCCCTGGATACTGTGGCCACCATTACGGCTGCCGTCTCCCTGCTCTTTCGTCATACACACAGGGAACTAAGGCCTGGGGAGGAAAGGGCCTCTTCCCGGGGGGCCCACAGCACAGCCAGGCCTAGAACTGTCTCCTGGCTCAGCCCAGCCATTGGAAAGCAGAGCCTGGGAGCCTGTAGTGGACCACGAGGAGCGGGAAGGGCCCAGAGCCAGGGCTTGCCATTTGCTGCCCGGCAGGGATAAGGGCCACCTGGGCAAAGACGGGGAGGTGAGGAAGGCAGGGCAGGCGTGGGACGAAGGGGGAATGGACAGGCATGATGAGTGTCCGCAGCCCAGCCTCAGGCTGGCCAGGGGTGGCGGCGGCTACAGGCTGTGAAATGTGTGTGTGTCTGTGTGTGTGCAGATGTGGTGTGAGTGTGTGTGTGGTGTGGGTGGTAGAATGCATGAGCCTGCGGAATGTATGTGAGTATGTGACTGTATGGAGAGTCTGTGTGAGTGTATGTGTGTGCACGTGTAGGTGTGAAGTGGTGTGTGTTTGGAGTGTGTGTGTGTGTCTGTGTGTGTGTGTGTTCGGGGGCTGGCTAAATCCTTCCCCAGTCCTGCCCCCACCCAGCTTAGCCTCTAGGGTTTCAGCCACTGTCCTAAAGAAAACAGCCTGGAGCCTGCAGCAGGAAATCGCTGTTTGGATTGCAGAGGTGCCTCTTCCTGCCACAGCCCTGCGGAGCGGGTAGGACCAGGAGCAGGCCTTCCTGCCCACCTGGACCAGATATCGAGCTGGTCAGGAGCCCCTTCACCCCCTGATCTGGCCTCCCTAACACCCCTCAGACCCCAGCCTTGAGGACTGAATGGGAAACTCTCCCACCGTTGTCTCTCCAGGGCAGTGGGAGAAGTGGATGCCCCTGAGGCTGAGTGAGCCGAGGCTGTACACCCTCACAGAGGACAGCTGGGCAGTCCTGCCAATGGTAGGCCCGGCAATCCCATATTCACAAACATTCTGCTGACACAGCTCATTCATGCGAAAAGGTGTGCCTCGCTCAGCCTGGTTTGTAACAAAGCGCTTGGGAGCGGACTAAGCAGAGCTGGGTGCCTGGACTGTGGCGCATCCATCCAGGGCAGCTCAGCCAGCTCTCCGTGTGCTGGGAAGGAAGCTCCCCAAGATGTGGCCAGGTGGGAAAAACAGAGTACAGGACAGTGTGTACAGGATCCTCACATTTTTGTAAAAAAAGAAAACTTATACATGTAAATGCTTGTGTGTGCACAGATTAGACTTTCAAACCTTCTGTACCTTGGGCAGGCAATAACTAAAAAAAAAATTAAAATACACACAAATAGATAACGAGTGCTGCGGGGGGGCCTCGGGGCCCCTCTCCCGGCTTAATTGTGAGATCCCAGGCAGATCCCTTCCTCTCTGTGTCCTGAGCTTCTTGTGTGCTCTCAGAGGTCAGAAAACCTTGAAGATGGTGAAGTGGGGCGTGTGTGAGTGGGGATGGAGTGGGGAGGGGGTGGGGGGCTAGTTCTCTCGTTGCCTCTTAGAACCTCCTCCTCCTGCTGCAAGAAACCCACTCCCAAGGCCATGGGCTGCTCCTTCCTGTGACATTCCTTTAAGACAGTTTGGATTTCATCTGGCCCTTTTCCCCAGTCTCCCCTCCTTCCTTCCAGAATCCCTTGGAGCCACTCCAAGCCTTCATTCCTGGAAGCAGTGCCCACCAATACCCCTGGGGCCCCCGTCTCAAGGCCTTCATCAGCTGAGTGTTCTCCAAGTTGCCCTAACTGTCTCAGAGCCTCTCATGCCCCTTGGACCTCTCCTGGCCTCCTCCAGGTCTAGGATGTGTGTGGGGGGTGCTGGTCCAGCCGGCCCCCTACATGGGGGTCCAGCTGCCCCCAGTGCGGTCCTGAGGTCCTCACAGCCGCCATCGCTTCTCAGGCCCCTCCCTCTGCACACCAAGGCCGCCCCACAGATGGCCGTAGGGGCCCCTGCAGTCCTGACAAGGCTTCCTTCTTTCTCAGAGCTCTGGCAATAGGGGGATGCCTGAGGATGGGTGTGTGACCCCCACTGGGCCTCCAGTGAAGCCCAAGGGCAAGCTTGGGCTGCCCCAGGCCTAGAGTAGCCCCTCCCAGGCATCCCTCTGGCACTGACATGGGCATCACCTACACCTTGGAGCGTCACCTACACCTTGGAGCGACATCATGGGGAAGAACTGGAGAAGCTGGAGTCAGCAGGAGATTAATTAATCAAAACCCGAACACATCTGCTGTTAATTAATTCCATGCCAAGGTTAACTCTTCCCTCTCTGGGCTTCCCCCTCCCTTTGGTGGGAAGAGGGAAATAACAGTGGGAGACGGTACCCCCTTAACCTTCTTCCCTTAGTGGGAAACATGAAGAAGGGAGGGGAACATGAAGCGCAGGGCAGTTTCTGGGGTAAGGAAAGCAGAAGAGGCACGGCCCCCAGAGGGCAGGGCAGCCTTGTCCATGTGGGTGTTTTTTAGGGGTGGTAGGGGGCGTTTACTTTTGAGAGTCGGGGTCCATGGCAATTAGTCATGAGTCCCGAGGAAATCTGAGATGGACAAATATCTTTATTTACAGCAACAAATAGAACAGACCCTCCCTCCCTTCCCTCCCTTTCCCCTTCCAGTCTTTTTCCATACTGTTCCCCTCCCGCCCCACCCCAGGCTCTCGCCCAGCCCTGCCCTCTGGGGTCACTGCGTGGGTTAGGCCCCCACAAAAGCCCAGGAAAGGAGACTGGAGAGGGCTGGCCGAAGGTGGGTGGGGCATCTCTTTTCACATTTTGCTGTCCTCTAAGCCCCAGGGTGGAGGAGAGAGGCAGTGGAGGAGAGAGGTGGGCACCAGGAGCAGGGAGAGGTAGAGGGCCAGGGCCCCACCGGCCCGCCCTCCCCAAAGTAACTTTCACAGTGTTCCGCAGCCCTGGTTGCCCCCTGCGGCCCCCACTGCAGCCCTGCCCCTAGGTTGTCCTGTCAGGTCCTTGGTAATGTATGTGCCTGGTAACCCAGTAAAGAGTTCAGGCTTCTCTACCATGGGCCCACCACCCACGGCTGAGGAGGTGGCCTCTCCAAGTGTCCCCCCACCATTTTCAAGGCTGGGGTTCTGAGAGGACATGGATGAGTGGGAGAGGACCAGGGAGAGGGGGCTTCTCAAGCCTTGTGTGACAGTCCTGGGCCTGGCCCCAGAGGGACCCTGCTGGAATCTACAGGGGTGCCTGGCTGGCCCAGCCCCCAACAGAGGCTCACGAGGAGAAGCAGAGCCCACAGCACTCCATGCAGATCTCCAGGCAGTCCGCGGACTCGCAGCAGGCATCCAGGATGCCACAGTCCAGGTCGCAGGGCAGGTCGCAGTCAGCACACTCACCGGAGCCACAGCAGCAGCAGCAGAGGCACGAGTCCTCTGAGCTGCAGGAGCCGCAGGTGGCGCAGTCCAGGACGATGTTGCACAGCGTCAGGAACTCGCAGAACAGGCAGGACAGGATGCAGTGGACACAGCAGTCTGCGGGGTGGAGACGGGGAGGGGTGGGCATATGTGAAATAGCCGGGGGTGTGGGGGCCCAGCAGCAGGGGCAGTGGCAGGGACGCTGAGTGCTCACTGTGTCCCCGCCCATGCCAAGCAGTCGGCATGCATGAAGCTCACGTATCTGTCCCCACAGCTCCATTTTCTAGGTGATGACCCCGAGGCACAGACAGTTAAGCACATCAGAGCAGGGGTCCAGCCCAGGCAGTCTGGATCATCCTTGCTCTTAGCCACCTTCTGTTTATTTATTTAACCAACATATGGAGTGATTCATGTTCTAGGCACTGTTCTGAGTGCTATGCATGAATTAGATTCATTTAGGCCTCCAACGACTTTATGAGGCAGGGGCTATTACTAGCCCCACTCTACAGATGAAGAGACTGAGGTTAAGAGAAGTCAGCTGGGCCCAGGGGCTCACGCCTGTAATCCCAGCACTTTGGGAGGCCTAGGTGGGTGGATCACCTGAGGTTAGGAGTTCGAGAACAGCCTGGCCAGCATGGCAAAATCCCATTTCTATTAAAAATACAAAAAATTAGCTGGGCGTGGTGGCATGCGCCTATAATCCCAGCTACTTGGGAGGCTGAGGCAGGAGAATCGCTTGAACCCAGGAGGTGGAGGCTGCAGTGAGCCAAGATCACACCATTGCACTCTAGCCTGGGAAACAAGAGCTAGACTCTGTCTCAAAAAAAAAAAAAAAAAAAAAGAGAGAGAGAGATAGAAGTTAAGTCTACACCCAAAATCTTACCACCTGGTTCATCTCTCACCTGGACATCTTCAACAGCCTGCTCACCAGTGTCCCCACTCCCTGGTTTTGACCACCGCCACCCGGCATCTCTGCTCCACACCACAGCCAGCCAGAGGGATCCTTTAGAAATATCTGTTGGATCCTGGCCCTCCTCTGCTCAGACCCCTCCCATGGTTCACATGTCACTTGTGATAAAAGCTGAAGTCTTTGAAGTGGCCTCTGAGGCCCCCTGTGGTCTGATCCCTGTGCCCTCTTAGTTCTCTTCTCCCCCTCTTCTCCTCCGGATCAGTCTGCTCTGGCCATGCCAGCCTCCTGGCTGCTCCTTGGCCATGCAGGCACTGATTCCTCTGCCTGGAACAACCTTGCCACAGGCACATGCTCGGCTGACTCCCTCATCTCCTTCTTTGCCCAAATGCCACCTCTCATCGAGGCCTTCCACCACCCTCTTCAATACTGCAACTGGCTGGCTCTGCCTCACACTCCCTGCCCGGCCCTACCTGACTGTCTTCTTCATCCCCCAGAGGACGTCGCCTCCCACTGTACTACACCGTTTCCTCATATTCACTGTCATCTCCTCCTACCGGATATGTAAGCTCCAGCAGGGCAGGCATCTTTGTCCATTTTGTTCACAGAAAGATTACAAGTCCCTAGAACAGCACTTGGCACATAGAGGTGCTCAGCGAATAGAAATGCATGAAGCTGCGCTGGGCACCAGCTGGGAGGTGGTGGAGTTAGGGCTTGAACCCAGGCTGCTGGCTCTAGAGCCCATGTCCTACAGCCCTCCGTGTGCTGGGGCCAGGCCATGGGGCACAGCGTGCAGCTCTCCTGGCCAGGGGGCCTCTGGGAGGCTCACTATGCTGTGGAGGGTCTAATCCTGTTCTCCTGCATGCCTGTGTGGAGGGTCTAGGGTCTTCTGATCTCTCTCCAAACTGGATAGGGTAGTTACCTTCAAATGTAAATCTAACGAGGTCACCACCTTGTGTAAACCCTTCAGTGGCTCCCTACTGCTTTCCAGATAGTCTAGGTTCACTGCCTGGTTGGTAAGGATCTCCCAGGACCCCTGCCTGCCAGGAGTTTCACCTTTGGCAGTTCACCCTCCAGCCACACTGGCCATTTCTCAGCTCTGTGCTCTCCTGGCTGGAGCCTCCTTCTGGTCTTTCAAGGCATGCTCAGACATCACCTCCAAGCCTCCCCAGGATTCCCTCCCCAGATTTCTGGGCTGGTGTGAGCGGTTCTCCTGTGTTTGCATAATCTTCTGTGAGTTTATCACTGCACTTAACACATCGTATGGCGATTATCTATCTACGTCTCTGTGAGAGCTTTATGAGGTTATGAACCGGGTATCCAGCATGTAGCAGGTGCCTAGGACATTTCATTTGATTTTTTCTTTGAGACGAAGTTTTGCTCTTGTTGCCTAGGCTGGAGTGCAATGGTGTGATCTTGGCTCACTGCAACCTCCGCCTCCCGAGTAGCTGGGATTACATGTGCCCACCACCATGCCCGGCTTTTTCTTTCTTTTTTGTATTTTTAGTAGAGAAAGGGTTTCACCATGTTGGCAAGGCTGGTCTCAAACTCCTGACCTCAGGTGATCCACCCGCCTCGGCCTCCCAAAGTGCTAGGATTACAGGCGTGAGCCACCGTGCCCGGCCAGGACATTTTAAACGAATAAATGGCTCCTTCATAAATAAGACTGTTGGGACCGGACTCAGTGGCTCACGCCGGTAATCCCAGCACTTTGGGAGGCCGAGGCGGGTGGATCACCTGAGGTTAGGAGTTCGACAGCAAGCTGGCCAGTATGGTGAAACCCCGTCTCTACTAAAATACAAAAATCAGCCGGGTGTGCTGGGACACACCTGTAGTCCCAGCTACTCAGGAGGCTGAGACAGAAGAATCGCTTGAACCCGAGAGGAGGAGGTTGCAATGAGCTGAGATCACGCCACTGCACACTGCACTCCAGCCTGGATGACAGAGTGAGGTTCCATCTCAAAAAAAAAAAAAATATTGGGCAGAATCTGTGGAGTGGGAAGGTTTCTGAGCATGTTACGTACAAATATGTTTTGCAGATGCCCAGGCCAGGGTCCCTTCACACGAACAGGAATCACAGGAACATTCTGAGGTAAAGGTCAGGCCATCACTGAGCTCAGGCAGCTGTTAGCCATGTTCAGTTGATGGCTGGTGAGGAGGGGACTGGCTGCCCCCGTGGCCCTGCAGAGGATCTTTGTGTTGCAGGCGCATCAGCTGGCTGGGTGTCTGGATCCTCTGACCTCCCACTGCACCTTGCAGCCCTGCCCTGGCACCGTTTTATTCTGCTACATGTTCTTTTTTCCTCCCTAAACAGAAAATTGCTGTTTCCAGAAAGAGTGGCTTGAGATGGATCAACCCAGGTGGCTCCGTTCCTTGTCACAGCAACTCTGGGAAAGCAGGGATGGGGAGGGGTTTGGGGGGTGGTGGGAAGGTGGCTTTGAGAAGGCAGGTACACCTTTACCCAACAGGTGTACTTTGCAAGGTTCTAAGATTTGATCATGCATCACCTTCCATGCCCAGCTATTTTTTTTTTGTATTTTTAGTAGAGAAAGGGTTTCACCATGTTGGCAGGGCTGGTCTCAAACTCCTGACCTCAGGTGATCCACCCGCCTTGGCCTCCCAAAGTCCTGGGATTACAGGCTTAATTACAGGGCTTGTTAAGCTCCACCAGAGATTCCAATCCAGTAGGCATGGAAGGAGGCTGAGATCCTGCACTTCTAAGCAGCAGCCTGGTGAAGGTGCTCCTGTGGGCCCGTGCATCCTGCTTTGAGGAACCTGGCTTTGGAGGCCTCTCCCAGGGAGAGATGGGATGGGGTGCTTACCTTCCTGGGCCTGGAGGGGGATCTGGGAGGCGGTGGATTTGGTGCTGCTCTTACTCTTCTTGCTGCCCTGGCTGGCGAGAGATGCGTGTGTCTGCAACTTCCGGTGGGCCTTGGGGCCACCCAGGGCACCATTCCCTGCCCGTCTGGTGCCGCCCACCTCTGAGGGGTGGCCAGAGCCATTCGGCAGTAGTGGGGTACAGCCCAAGGGGTTCCCCTGAGGCTGGCCTGGAGAGATGAAGAGAAAGGGTGATGGGAAAAGGGTGGGGGTCATTCAGCCCCCAGAGCTACGCTTGAATCCCGCCTGCTTCATTCTTACATACACCCCAAAGCACCCAGCCAGACCTGTATCCTGCAGATGGAGAAACTGAGGCCCAGAGAGACGAAATGACTAGTCCAGAGGCATGCCATGAAATTGAGTTGGGCCTAGCTCCTGACTCTCAGTTCAGTGCTCAGTCCAGAAATAACAGATGTGTAAGGGCAGAGGCTCAGAGCCCTGGACCTCTCCTTTGTTCCTCACATGAAGTCCATTCTCCTGCTCTTGCCATCCTGGAGTTTTGGCAGAGTGGTGGCAGTGGCAGTGCTGGGGAAGAGGGGTGGTTTGGCTGGGGTCGGGAGCACAGCAGTGAAGCAGTTAATCTTCACCTCGGCCTCTGCCAAGCCCCCAGCTGTTACTGCCCTTGGCGCACTGGGTGATTTATTGGAAACATCTGTTTGGAGATGAACGCCTGGCTCTGGAATCCAGGGGCTCCTCACTGCAGCTCCTCTACCTCCTGCTTCTTCCTCCTGGTGCCTCCACTCAAGCCTCTGCCCTCCACATCCCCAACGCCATCCTGCCTCTGTGGTCAGCTGGCAGAGAGTTTGGGGAGGGGCCCTTGAGGTCTGGGGGAGGAGGGAGGGAAGAAGGCAAGAGGAAGGGCAGTGAGGAGACCCCTGAAGCCAGGACCCCTGAGTCCCCACTGCAGGCTGAGGGACCAAACTTCAGCTTTATCAATGGGGTGCAGGCAAGGTGACCCTGGAGACCCCCCCAAACCCCAAGTTCCTTCCTGCTCCTCGCTCAGGGATGTTCAGTTCTGGGTGAGAACCAGCTGGCTCAGTTCTGTTCTCAAGAGATGAGGGGAGCTGTGCATGGTGCGGGGAGTGAGGAGGGACTGAGGCGGGGTCACTGAGAGCTCTGGGGCCCCTCAGCTATGCAGGGGTCCTGACTCCTGGGCGGGACCCTGTGGCCCCAAGGACCTTCTGTAAAGTTAGGGCACTTCAGTCCCTCAGAAGCCGGGGTCTGGATCCCCATCTCCCTCAGGCTTGGTCTGTGTGTGTGTGAATTGTGTAGGAGGGAGATGTCTTGGGGGCCCTGGAGCCCAAGCAGAGGGGAAGGTGGCCTCGGTGCCTCCCTTGGCTGAAGAGGCCGGGTCTTCCAGTGATGGCAGCAGTCACGACATTGCATGCTGCGTGCTTCCTGCACGCCAGCCCTTCTAAGTACTTGCTGCTCACGGATCCCCTCAGTATCGCTAGCCTTTTACTGATGAGGAAACTGAGTCCCGGACAGGTAGAGGTACAGTAAGTTGCCCAAGGTCACACAGCCAGCAAATGTCAGAGATGGGATGAGCTTAGAGATTAGGACCTGGGGCTCAGAGGGCAGAGGCCTGCAAAGGGGCAGAGGCTGGGAGACAAGCGACTCAGGAATAAGCTGCTGCTATCACAACAATCACTACCCTCATAACTGGTGGCGTGCATGTTTCAGGCAGGTACTATGTACCAGGCACAGTGCTAGAAGCTTCAGGTGGAGTCGCTTTTTTAGGCATCACAATAGATCTACTACTGGCCCCATTTCACAGATGAGAAAACAGAGGCCCAGAGAGGGGAAAACTTGCCAAAGGTCCTATAGCTGGGAAGTGGAGCAGGGAGGGCATGAAGATTGGGAGAAAGGAGCTGAGGACAAGTTGGGGGGGGGGTCAGGGGGAGGGTGGAAGGCAGGGTTCTGGAGAGGCTCCATGCTGGGAGCCTCCAGCAAGAGGTGTGGCTGGTGCCTGCATCTGGGTAAACAGGGTTAAGGCTATGGGAAGTGGCCAGGCCTGAATCATCTGGTCCCTACCTCTTGGCGCCACACTGGGTGACTGGGCTGAGCCCTTGGCCAGCTTCGGTGCCCCTTGCCCTTCTGCCTAAACATGGGCACAGTGACCAGAGGGCGGGAGTGTGCGGTGAGCCGAGGGATCTGGGAGATGTGGACAGACACAGAGCTTGCCTGTGGCCATGGCCGTGGGGGCTGAGTCACAGAGCAAACACTCAGGGCTCACAGACACAGGAGTGTCTGTCCCATTCCCACCAGGCCCCTCCAGGCCACGGCGCTGACCTCTTTCTCTCAATTCTGCTGGTGGGTGTGCTGGAGGAGACCGAGGGCCATGCACTAGCGGGATTAGTAACCCTGACTTCCAGGGAGTCCAGTTTAGCCCCAGATGCCCTGGCTGGAGGAGGCTCCCAGCTCAGCCATGCCAGCTGGGCATGCAGGCAGGCACTGCAAAGAGTGCTGGGCCAGGAGACCTGAGTTTCCCAGCTTGGGACCAGGGTGGGCAGCTCTCTGTGCCTGTTTCCTCATCTGTAAAACGGACTTGGCAGTAGCCATCCTGTTGCCTCACTAGAGGCTGATTAGGAGAGCAAGCGAGCCCACTCAGGGAAAGAAAGTTGGAAAGTAAAAATGTGTCTATGGATGTGGGCAAATCTTTGTTAATTATAAAATGATCCCAGCTGTTGCTTCTCCTGTTCTTGAGGGTGAAGGTGAAAATTCTCTCCCTCCCAGAACCTCCTTGGAGAACTCAAGCCAGGCCTGGGAATGGAGCTGAATTTTGTTCCTTTCGCCCCAGAGCAACTGGGGGCTTCTTCCTTTTACCCTTGATTCCCAGAAGGATGGAGCTGCATCAGGCTCTGGCTCCCCGCCTGACCTCAGCCCCACGGATCTCTTCCTGAGGCTGGGGGTGCCTCTCTCCAGGTAGCTGCATGCTCTCTGTCCTGAGCCATTTTGCCTGGAGCCTGCCCACACTCCCTGCTTCCGAGTCACTTTGCAATGGAGATCTTCCCCTTGACAGAAAGCACAGGGACAGTGCCCTTCCCCTTTCTGCTGCCCGTGCTACAACCCTCAAGGTTCTGGCCAAGTGGGTGCACCCACTTTTGCCAACCAATTTGGGTTGAGTTCCCTAGTGCAACCTCTACATGTTGCCATCCAGCGTCCTGGCCCCCTAGGACTCACATGTCACAGCTTCTGTGGGGACATCGAGGTCAGTGCTGTCCAGGGCCTGGGGGATGCCAGGGCCATTGCCTTGGGGCATGGGGGTTGCCGCCTCCTCCAGGGAGCCCTCCTGTGGCGCTGCCTCCGCAGGGTGAGTGGATCCTGTTACTACCTCCAGCCCAGGAAGGAGGGATAGGGTCTGGGCTAGGAAAAAAGCAGATGACTGAGGTTCATTTTCCTGGGGCCTTCCTGTTTGCCCAGCCGTGGGCCCCGCCCCACAGCCCAGCATGCCCACTGAACCCTCATTCTTTGTCTGTTTGCACCAGTTACCCAGCCCTTACTCTATCTGACAACAGCACCAGGCTCCAAAATAGAAAGCTCCCAAACCACAATCTGGGAGTGAGCAAGGGTGTGCATGCATTTGAGTGTGTGCACGTGTGCATGTGGTGTCGGGAGGGGCACAGATGGCAGAGTATAAAGAGAAGTAGGGAGAGAAGGCAGAACCACAACACAGGGGAGAACAGACGGATAGTCAGCGATGGAGAGATAGGGACAGGCATTGAGAGTGACAGGGAGAATAAAGGGACAGTGAGAGGTAGAGGTAAAGGGAGATAGAGCATCGGACTGCAAGAGATTGGGCACGGAAGAGAGATCCATAGCGACCCAATGACAGACAGCCTGGGACGGGAGCGAGATGCAGCAATAGCGTGAAAGTCAGTAATGGAGAGAAAGATAGAGATGGAGCAGGGGCAGAGGTGACGGAGAAAGTAGCACTGTGTGATACAGAGCGTGGAGGGAGACAGGGGAGAAACTGGGTCAGAAAGGACGATGGCAGAGGAGTCAGAGGAACCTGGGGGTGAGGAGCAGGGAGGGGCTACAGTCAGGAGGGGGACAAGGAGCCGGCCAGAGCACTGGGGAAGAGGTGAACCGCAGCCACATGTAATTATAGTGGCTCTGTGCAGGGGCGGCAGGAGGCAGAAATGGAGCAATCTTCAAACCCACAGCTCCCCAGCCTGCAGGACTAGGGCCCCTAGGCTCAGGGAAAAAAGGGATGGGGGATGGGAGGTGAGGGAGAGAGGAAGAAAGGGGTCCCACGAGCTTCCACACACTCAGCCGGCGGTCAGGGGCAGGCCCAGGCTGTGGCAATGAAAGGGTGTAGGGTGCAGCCTGGGCCTCTCATCAGACCTCAGCCTATGCAGTTAGTTGGAAGGACAGAGGTCTCAAGAGGGTGGCCTTCCACCTGCCCCCTCCCCATATATCATGTTGGGAGAAGGAGCAAGGAGACACAGAAACAAGAGATTCAGAGATGCAGAGGCCAAAAAAGCACAGGGAGAGGCAGGGTGACGCAGGGGGACACAGGGAGAGGCAGGGTGACACAGGGGGACACAGGGAGAGGCAGGGGGACATAGAGGGACACAGGGAGAGGCAGGGTGACACAGGGGGACACAGGGAGAGGCAGGGTGACACAGGGGGACACAGGGAGAGGCAGGGGGACACAGGGGGACACAGAGGAAGGCATGGGGAGATGGGGAGATGATGAGAAACAGCAGGGAAGCCCAGAGAGCACACTCCCCACGGAGAGACCCAGAAAGAGACACATGCAGAGACAAAGACACAGAAACACAGGGTAGTCTTGGGAATTGAACACAGAGAACAGTGAGGGGCTGACACAGACAGGGAGAGAGTGGGGCGGGGGGTGGGGGGGACGGAGAGGCAAAGAGAGGGAGATGAGAGATGAAAGAAGAGAGGAGGGAGGTAATTAGAGGGATCAGTGGAGGCTTGGGCATGCAGGCCTGGGGGATGGGAGTTGGAAGCATGTTAAGAGGAAGATCCTGTGGCCCAGCTGCCTCCCTGGGCCCAGAGCACAGCCCTCTGTGGCCATGACCCTCAGAAACCCCTTGGGAATCCTTGTTCCAAGGGGTCTGGTCCCCCACAGCCAGGGTAATGGATGCCCCAGAGGCCCCACGTGGGAAGCACAGAGAGCAGCAGGCCCAGCAGGCATGCTCTCACCTGCCCAGGGAAAAACCATAGGCCTTGCCTGGAGACAGGAGCTGGGGCGATGGGGAGGGGGGGCTGGCGCTCCGGGGATTCGTGCAGGGCAGGAGAGTTATTGGCTGGGAACCTTTCCCGGGGCCCATGGCTCCAGGGAGGCAGGGGTGGGTTCCTTCCAGCTCCATCTGCTCTTTGGGCCTGTTGAGAGCTCCCCACGTAGCTGGGTTAATCATTGAGAAATCAAATGGGTTTTGGGTGATCAGAGGATTTGCACGAGGGGGAGCAGGCAAGCGGAGATGCTGGTGCTAGATGGTGCCTCTCCTAGCCCTGAGCCTGGTCTACACCAGCTCAGATATGGCTCTTGAGGGCTAAGACCAAGTTGCCATGAAAAGGGAGGCTCAGAGTCCTAATTTCCAGGAAACCAGGGGCCTGCCTAGCTCTGGACCCTGGCCCCCAGAGGCATTTTGCCATGGCCCTGGGCCCTGAACTGGGGAACCTGACTCTCCCACAGGGTGTAATGAGACAGAAAGACCTGAGTGAGGAGCGGAAGATCCAAGCCCTGCATTCACCAGTTACCAGCCTGGCAAGTTATCAGAGTTGGGTTACTTTGTGTGGAAAGGGTGGTCCAATGCCGGGCGCGGTGGCTCACGCCTGTAATCCCAGCACTTTGGGAGGCCGAGGTGGGCGGATCACGAGGTCAGGAGATCGAGACCATCCTGGCTAACACGGTGAAACCTCGTCTCTACTAAAAATACAAAAAACTTTTCTGGGCGCAGTGGCGAGCGCCTGTAGTCCCAGCTACTTAGGAGGCTGAGGCAAGAGAATGGCGTGAACCCGGGAGGTGGAGCTTGCAGTGAGCCGAGATTGCGCCACTGCACTCCAGCCTGGGCGACGAGCAAGACTCTGTCTCAAAAAAAGAAAAGAAAAAAAAAAAAGGAAAGGGTGGTCCTAATGCTCATGCCACAGGGTTTAAAGGAGGAAAGAAAATGCTCATTGGGGGTTGTTCGCGAGCCTTTCGCTCACAGCCCTACTACTCTTCCCTCCGTCCCTCCTTCCCTTCCTCTCTTCTTTCCTTCCTCCCTCCTTTCTCTTTCTTTTTTTTTTAATAAGTAGTTCGGCTTCTGACCTCCCTCCCTCCCTCCCTCGCTCCCCCTTTCCTTCCCTTCCTTCCTTCCTTCCTTCCTTCC
>NW_012111475.1:1082850-1138261 GCF_000951035.1 Colobus angolensis palliatus
CTTCCTTCCTTCCTTCCTTCCTTCCTTCCTTCCTTCCTTCCTTCCTTCCTTCCTTCGCTGTGTGGTTTAACATTTATTAAGCACCTGTGAAGCACCCAGCAATAGGACAAGCACTCGGTATACCCGAGTGAGAAAGACCAGCTCACTGCCTCGGAGTTCTCTGTCAGGGGAGGGGTGGGCTGGTGGCTCTTATATACACAGAGGTGCAAGAGTTACAGTGGGGCATCTGGAAGAATGCTGGAAGCACAGAAGACGGGCACCTAGCCCAGATGGGTGAGTGTGGCTAGCAGGCTTCCTGGGGCAGGCAATACTCACACTGAGTCTTGACCAATCAGCAGCACAGAGGGGGAGTTTTGAGAAGAGCAGCAGGAATCAAGACCCCGGAGTGAGCCGCTACAGTGTGAGCAAGGAAGCCACATGCTCCGGGGTGGTGTTGAGGCCAGGAAGCCTAGAATGATAGCTGGGGCATGACAGGCCTTCTGGTCACTTCCCAGGCTTCCTGCTGAGGTCACTAGGGCTCACAGAGGTGACACTGTGACTCCTATGGTAGAGAGAGCCTGGACTTCTGCTCCCTGCCCTGCTCCCCCTCCTCCCCACAGTGTTAGAGAGGGAGGAAGGTGAGGAGGAGGGTTTAAGGAGCCTGGAGTTCACATCTCCACCCGCCTTACCCAAAGCATCTCTGCTCTCTGGGCAGCCTCTCCTGACAGTCACCTACAGGGCTGGTGACCTTGGATCTGGTGGGAACAGGAAATTATAGAGTACAGACCGAGGCCCGAGGAGGCCCATTCTGCAGGAAGCCTACCAGGCATCAGACCATGGAGGAAAAATGAGGAAGGAAAGAAAACCAAGTCCAATAATCCTGACCTGGAGACACACAGAAGGACAGAGAAACTCCGGAGCCAGGAGGGGCTGCAGCGGGGACCCAGCAAACCAGCACTGAGGGCAGAAGAGGGAGCTGTGCCAAGTATCCAGAGACAGGGAAGCAGAAGGAAAAGGAAGAAGCAGCTGCAGGAAGACCTGGTCTGCAGAGGAGACACTGCCCGGGTGGCCCAGACCCCTAGGTGTGGACTGAGAAGCAGCTCCTGCTTGGAACAGATGGAGCAGAGGGGCAAAGAGCCCAATTTTCCATTCTGTAACCAAGAGACACCGCTGTCCAGCCATACGCAGGGGAGAAACTTCTGGAGGGTGGAAGTGTGGGGTGGGCAGGAGGCAAGGGGGTGGCCAGCAAAGGCGAAGGAGGCCCCCTGTGTGGATGTGCAATTCATGTTCTGCAGAAGGTGTCTGCCAAGGGAGTGAGTGGATGGGGCTGAAGTCCTTGCCCTCCTAGTAGGTGCCATCTGCTCACCCAACTGCACACCTGTTCCATCTGACCAAGGGGGCACCTTTTTCTAATCTGCACTGGGTGCCACACATGCTGATGGCATCTCTGAGCGGGAGCCCACAGCCCTGTACCCCTCCTCTCAAGGGTGGCTATCTACAAGGGGAGACAGGGAAAGGCAACAGCCCCTTTGCTTCAACACACTCCCATTCCTGACACGGGATAAGATTCTGGTAAATGCCTGGAGCTCTGGAAAGACAGCCGGCCCCAGAAGGGAGTGGGAGAGTCATGTTTAAATGCATGAGCCCAAGAGGAAAGGCTGAGACTCACACGCTCAGCGAGGACTCTGCGGGCTCTCTCCGCCTGCCATCCACCAAGTTGAGGGGTGGTCCTGGACAAACAGGGACTGGACAGTGCCCATGGGAGTGCCAGCCAAAACATCCCTGGCTGGTGTGGAGAGAGGCCTGTTCCAGAGCTCCATTGCCTGGTGCCTTAAGTTTAGCTCTCGTCACTGTCTTTGTGGACCGTGGATCTGGGCTTCCCTCTTGGAACTCTGATCATCTCTGGAGAGGGAAGGCCAGAACCTCATATGGTCAGAGAGTGGTGGCTGGAACCCCATACTTCAATCTTTCCTTGGCTTGGCATTCAAGGCCTCAGTCTGGACCTTCAATCTGTCAAGGTACCAGGATCCCGTGTTCCAGACAGACTGGCCTCTCCTTGGTGTGGGCCATTGCCGGATCTTCTGACCAGTCCATCCATGCTTATATTGTTCCTATTGACCAGAAGGTCCTATCCCTCCCGCTCTCCAAACCCAACTCATCCTGGACCAAGCTCAAACTTCACCTCTTCCTCTAGACAGCTTTCTCTGACCCAGTTGCGGAGAACTTAGTTCCAGTGTCCCCTCTTGTTAATTATAATTTGTTAGTGAAGTCCTGGCTTCCCAACCAGACTACAGCCCTCCCAACTCACTCCCTTGGAGTGGTGTCCATACTCATCTCTGCATCCCCAGGGGGGACTTGGTAAATGCCTACTGGGGAGTACTTTCGGGAGTTTGGAATGCCCCTGTCAGGGGAAGGAGAAAGAAAGGGCTGAAGACTAGGGGTGGCATGTGGACCTTACCCCCAAGAAAGTCAGAGAGGGTGGACTCCTTTGATACACACATGGTGAGTGTGAATCCAATGGTCACAGTCCCAGGCCACCAAGCTGAGAACTAAAGAGGGCCTGAGCTGGCCAGTTAGGCTGGGACAAGTTGGTTTTATTTTAGGTCTGAAGGCTGCAAATCCCCAGGAAATTCAATTTAGAACCATGAACAGGAATGTGGCGCCCCAGTGCTGGGCAAAAATGTGCCTGTGGGCTAGGGAGCCAGGCTCTTGGGGCTCTCAGGGGTGGGTGGGGAGGAGGCCACTAGGAGAGCCAAGGGTGTGGGGGCTTGGCCACCTGCCCCTACCAGATCTGCCCTGAGTCCCCTTGTGCCCTGTCTGCACCTGGGACGGCTGAGGGAGGGGACTGACTTGCTCCCTGGCTGTCCTGCCAGCAGGGCCCCTGTGGCAGCGCTGTGGCCTTGCTGTTCTGTCAGCACTCAGGGAGTAAAGCGTGGGGGATTCTGGTCTCACATTCAGGCGTCTGTGGGGTTTTGGCTGGGTCTCCTGCGGTTTGGGCTTCCTGGGCAGCATGCTCATTCTCCTAAGGCGGTGGCAGAGCAAAGCCTTGAGTTATGAAAGCCGCATTGTCTGGCCCAGCCCAGGCTGGGGAGGGGGTCTGCTGGGGCACTGGGGGGCCTCAAGTTACAGCCCAGGGCTTAACCCTCCCAGTTGCCCACCCTGGCCCCGGTTTTGTGCAGTTAGCCCTCTCCTCTTGTGCTGGAGTTGAGAATGGCTTCCACAAGGAAGGGGATCTTGGAAGGAGGTAGTGGAGGGAGAGCAGAGAAAATGGATAAGGGGAGGGAGAAAGCTGGAAAGAGTAAGAGGATGGGAGAGCAGGAGGCTGAGGAAGGGAGGAGGCAGGAGGGAGGCCCAGTAGGACAGGGAAGGTTCCCAGACACAGAGAAGGACCCTTCCAAGTGCCCTGCCCCCAGCTGTCCCTCTGGGCTGAAGGAGTCCAGTTCTTGGAGGCCCTCATCCCTCAGAAGGCCCCACTGCAGGGGCCCCACAGAGACTGCAGGGAATTTGAGGCTTGGCCAAGATGGGCTGCAGACACATTGGCCTCATCTATGTGCTGGCTGTTGGCCAGACATCTTCCACTTGTCCTCACTCTGGTTTAGAGGACCCCCCACCTCCACAACTAGGCGTCCATACCAAATAGGTGGGGAGCGGAGAGGGGCCTCCTCCAACAGGCAGGCAGGACCGCCACGAGGACGCATATGGAGGCTGAGGCCAGAGAAGGGAAGGAGCTTGTCCAAGGCAAGGCAGGGAGTTGGTGTCAGAGGTTCAGGAGCAGACTTTCACTATTCAGAGTCAAAGATGGGAAAGGGGGAATGGGGCTGGTGGGGAGGAAGGCAACGACTTAGACAGTGGAGATTCCAATTAGGAAAGCCGGGTCCACACTCCTGCAGGCGGTTGCCCTGGCCCTGAACACATCCCAGAGGTTCCTGACTTCTCCCTGACCCGGACTTCCATTTGGGAGCTTCGGCTTAGGCACCTGGCCAGTGAGGAGAAGGGACGGAGAACCAGGGCCGGGGATGCCCCTATCCCAAACCTCTTCAGGGAGTCACAAACCGTGCTTGTCTTGAGAGGCTCCCCCAGGAATCGCGGGTAGGTTACAGACCGCGCCAGGCGTGGGACGGGGCATTTCACTCGGGCTGTAGACACTGGGTTGAGGTGCGTGTGTGTGCACAGGGCAGGGGCAGCGGGTCTGGCCGGCACGAGAGGGAAGGAAGGCGAGGGAGAAGGGATGGCAAGAAAGAGGGGAGGGGCCGGTCCTGCAGCCGCTCGCGGCAGACAAAAGTTTTCGGGAAGCACTGGGCTCTGGTTGAGCTGGGGGAAGGGAAGTAGAGAAAGATTCAGACAACGCCCCCTCCCCCACACCAGGCCCCCACAAATATTTACACATTGGGCAGAAACGGTTGAGACACAAATCCCAGACGGACAGACAGACACCGCGGAGTGTTTGCGCGCGCACGCGTGTGTGTGTGTGTCTGGTGTCGGGAGTTGCGGGGATTTGGAGCCAACTTGGCACAGCCGCAGCCTCTGTTCAGGGCCCTGCCTCCCTCGCCCAGCCCCCTACTCTCCTTGGAGCAAGTCCTCAAACCCAGACTTTTAGTCCCTACCCCCACCAAGCTCCCGGAGTCGTCTCCCCGCGTCTGGGGACGGAGGGGAGAACTAATAACTTGCCCCTTCAACCGCCCACCCTCCCCTGTCCAGCTTTGCTCGCCACTCCCGGTCCTACCTGGGCCCGGGGCTGCGCTGGGGGCTCCATGGGGCGCGTCGCAGCCAGAGGAGCGCTGGCCGCTCACCTGGTACATCGGCCCCGGACCTGCGGAAAACAGGGCTCAGCGGGCGGGGCCGGGGGCGGGCAGGGGGCGATTTCCCCGCAGATGCGCGCCTCCCACGTCCACTCACTCGTGCGAGCCGCGCTACGCTCTCTTCCAGTCGGATCCCCTCGCCGGGCCCGCCATGCGCGCCTGCTCCGGGCGCCACCGCCCAGGTCCCGCTCGCTCCCGGGTGCTCGCTTGGCGCCCCCTCCCCGTTCACTCGCTGCTTTCTCCCATTTCTGCGCCAGCTCACGCCGTTCGCCCCTTCCTTCTTCCTTCTCTCCCTCCAGCCCCCCTCGCTCCACCCCTACTGCCTTTCCCCTCCCCTCTTCCCTGGCCCACCCTCTCCCCGCCCCCTCCTCGCCTTCCCAGTCGCCCCTCTGCGGGTCCCCTCCCCCGCGCAGGGCTTGGCCCAGCCCGGAGCCGGACACGTCTGTCCGCGGGGCGCCCGAGGCCCGAGCCCCCACAGGAAGCAGGCTGGGCGCGCTTCCTCTGCGCTCTCGGAGCGGGGCCTCAGTCTCCCCAAATCCCTGCCCTCTGAGGCCCGGAGCCCCGCGGACTGCACGTTTTCCTTTGCCTGTCCAAAGTCTGTAAAAGTTTCTGGAAAATCAGGAGAGAGAAACCTCAACCACTTCGTGCAACTGTCTGAATAATTGCGGCCTCCAAATCTCTTTGCCTCAAAGATGGGCGCGATCAAGTTCCTCAGTCACCTTTTGCCCACCCCCTCAGTCTCCGCCCGGGGTCCTAAGCCAGGGACCAGGATCTGGGCTCCCAGGCCACCCGCCCACGCCGCCAGAGTTGTCTGTCCGGGAAATCCGGTTAGTGACCAACCAGCCTCCCCTGTGCCGCAGCAGCCCAGAGCATCCCCGACCCTCCTGCCCCTACCAGCTGTGCGTGGGAATGTGTGTCAGAAAACCGACTTTGGGGGCAAAGAGAGGTCCTCCGAATTCAGCCCTTCTTTGGGATCCAGACTGGAATCCGAGGGCTTCTAAGATGTGGGTTCGGGGAGAAAGGGAAGGGAGGGAGCCTCTCCCGGTGGGGCCAGCCGGGCGGCGCGTATGGATGGTGAGCCCTGGTGGTAGGAAGGAGCCGCTGCCAGGCAATCCGAGAGGGTTCAGGGACCCTCAGCGCGACCCCGGAACCTGGTCCCCGAGAATGGGGAAGACCTTGGAGCCTGCGGCTCTCCAGGTGGGGCTGGGCGGACCCGTGGGATGATGCTCAGGTGGGGCAGCGCCCTGGGGTGACAGCGTCTCGGCCACACTTGTCTAGGGCCGCCTAGGGGCCGCGTCTGGGCTCCCCGCCACGAGGGCCAGTGAGCACACTGGAAGGCAACGGCGGCACCAGGCCACCTTTTCTAGTGCGGGGTCCAGCCGGGTCTAGAAGTGGGGAGCTGGGACGTAGGAGGCCGGGCGTCCCTGCTCCGCATTTCTGGAACTCTCCCAGCCCCCATAGTCGCTACTTACGGCTATCGCAGGTCCTCGGGGCGCCGTCGGGGCCAGGACCGGGATGGCCCCTACGGCGCCGGCAGCGCTTTCAGCACCCGCGGCCACGTCCTAGCGATGGGCTGGGGTGGTTGCGACCGGGAGGAAGGTGGGGCGGGACGGGAAGAGAGTGTTCCGCCCCCCAGGCCGGGCTGCTAGCTGCGGGGGCCTTAGTGCCCCGGGAGCCGGCCGGGATCCGGCTGCTGTCCCAGAGCTTTGGAGAGCTGAGCCAACTCCCCCTTCCTGGCACCGGCTGAGTCACCCGGACGCAACGCGCCCGCGCCTGGGCCTGACGGCTGCTGCATTCTTACCTGCTTACCTGGGCGCGCACGCTGGGCCTCACCCATCTTCAAAGGCAATCCTCACCGCCTCTCTTCTTTTCTTCCCGCGTATAGGGCCCCCTCCCAAACCCCAGACCTCAGTGCTACACCCCTCGCCCTGCTTTCTCAGTCTCAATCCAGGGCCCTTAAACTCTGCATCAGCTCAGTCCTGGAGCCTTACGGTTCCAAGTCGCCTGCTTGATCTCAAAAGCCCTCAGAATCTGGCCCAGTACTAATGTCTATTTTGTTGGAAATGTAAATTATGCTTTAAATTTAATCCCACATGCTGGTTATACAGGTGTGCTCATTTTCTAAGGATGCAGCAAGCTGAACATTTATGATGCAGGCACTTGTTTGTATGACTATTATACTCGAATAAAAAGTTTTTAAAATCAACACATTAAAATCAACATTCCAGTTCAGAGCATGATAGGGTATGATGGCCAGGCTGGAGGCCTGGCATGGGAGCTCAGATTCCAGACCCACCATCTACTATACTTCTTTGGGGGAAATTCCTTTGCCTCTCAGCCTCAGGAGGGATGAACACTGGGGCCCAGGACCAGGACTGGGGTGAGGTAAGTGAGACACTCACCTGGTGTGCAAGATTTTGGGGATGCCAAGATAAGGAATTTTTTTTTTTTTTTTTTTTTTTTGGAGGCAGGATTTTGCTCTGTCGGCCAGGTTGGAGTGCAGTAGTGAGGTCTCAGCTCATTACAATCTCCACCTCCCAGATTAAAGGAGCTGGGACTAGAGGTGCTTGCCACCACACCTGGCTAAGTTTTTTAGTTTTAGTAGAGATGGGGTTTTACCATTTGGCCAGGCTGGTCTGGAACTCCTGACCTCAAGTGATCTGCCTGCCTTGGCCTCTCAAAGTGCTGAGATTACAGGCATGAGCCACCATGCCCAGCCTGATAAGGAATATTTTAAGGCAATATTTTAATATACCAAATGGGCAAACTACAGCTCTTTGGGCCAGCTGCCTTGTTTTGTAAATAAAGTTTTATTGGAAACAGGACCAGGATTAAGGTAATTAATCATGCAAGTTCAGGGTCAGATCCTGTCTTTATCTAAAATATTGTCATTTTGTTCATCATGGACTTTTTGGCATTAATTTGGATTTGTATATGTATTACAGGCAAATATTGTTTTATCTTAATAACTGAGTTTTTTGATGCCCCCTTAAGTTTTGCACCTGAGCCAAGTGCCTCATTCACTCCAGGTTTCACATGCCTCACCTTACTGTCTCTTTCTGAAGGACCTGTCCAGGAAGCCAGAGTAAATGAGGGGAGATCAAAGGTGTTCCCCCACCCAACACTCACACATACACATATGCACAGCACCAAGTGGGCTCTGCACCCAAGCCCAGGCCCAACTTCCCCAGGACCTGCTGATCAGTTCAGAATAAAGCGCGAAGTCCCTCAGTCTCCATGAGCTGGGTGGGCCCCACCTGCCTTAGCCCTCATCTCCCCTTACTTATTCCCTGCCAGCCATGCTACTTCCTTTTTTCGGTTAATTTGCCAAGCACCTTCTCGCCTCAGGGCCTTTGCCCTTGCTCTTCCCTCTGCCCAGAATGTGCATCTCCTAGATACCCACATGGGCCCTTTCCTCATTTCCTCTGTTTATGTCAGCTTCTAAGAGAGGCCATCCCAGACTTCTCACTCTCTGCCCCCAACACCATCTTATTACTCTACCCAGATTTTTTCACCACTTGGCCTATTCTGTATTTGCTCATCTGTTGGTAGAGTGAAAGGCCCCTGAGAACAGGGACTGGCTTGTCTGCTAGTGTATTCTCTAGAGATGTGTCTGCCACAGAGAGTACAATACGTTTTCCAATTTCACAGGTTGGAAAACAGAGGTCAGAGAGGGGAAGGAGCTAATGCAAGTCATGTAGCGAGTTAGTGGCAAAACCTTACCCAATCCCAGCTTTCCAGGTTCCCACCTCAGTATTGTTTCCTGCCCTCCAGGGCTTATTCCCCACTTTCCACCCCAGAGCCTTCCAGGCAACAAAGGGGACAGAACTGCCTCGCATGGGCTCTGTCCCTCACAATACCCTTCAAAGTGGAGCAGGCCAGTGTACAACTCCTCCCTTGCAGTCCATTCCACTTGACCACAAGGTCTGGCCCAGCTCCAGCCTCTGGCACCCACCCCTCCTCAGTGGCCAGCAGAACGCACAGCTCTTCCCCAACTTCCGGTCTCTGGCAGAGGGCCAGTCTGCTGGGCTGGCTTCTGCAGCTGGACCACAGCTGTGGTCTCAGTGCCTGGAGAATGGGGTCAGGACACTGGGAGAATGGGACCCTCCCAGAAGAGGGATGTATAAATTGGGGTGTGTTTGTGTGGGGCAAGGAGAAGCTGATGGGTAGGGATTAGGAGTCCCCAGCTCTTTCTTTCTACCCCCATCCCGATGGGCACTGAGCAGAGAATGGGGCTCTAACCTTCCCCCTTCCTGAAGAAAAGGGTGTGCAATAGGATGAAGGGTGCCCTGGGCCCCATGCCTGATATTCTAGCCCTCCCTGCTACCTCTGGTGATGGAGGATGACGGTGGTGTGTCAATTTCAGTGATCATGTGTTGAGCATGTTCTGTATGACAAGCCTTTGCCAGATACTTCTAGATTTGTTATTTCCTTTAATGCCTACAACAGTCAGCATAGTTATTATCCCCATTTTACAGATGAGGCAACTGAGGTACAGAGAGGTGATGTGAAGAGACTTGCCCACTAGTAATATGTGGAGCTGGGACTTGGACCATGTTTTCTGAAGCCAAACACAGCACTCATCCCAATCCCAGGCGTGGCCTTCAGCGTGTAGAAAGGACTGTGATGTTTTCTTCCACGTGCTGCCCCCCTCCCCAAGCTGCTTGCTGAAGATAGGGACATGGCCCTCTGCATCCCTCCTCTGTCTCATTGTGTTGGGGTACCGGGAACTTGGCAGGGTATGTGGGAAGAATGGGGCTTGGATCTGTGTCATGAAGACCAAATTTGCATCCTGGCTCAGTCACTTCTACCGCCCTATGTGATTTTGGGCAAATCACTTGAACTCTCCAAGCCTTTAGTTCTCCTGTTTAAATGTGGCAAAGTCGCTGGCTGTCAGCAAGTGGGAACTCTTGCCTGCCACGTCCCTCCCCAGTACTCACCCTGTGGCGAGGGAGGGAAGCTTCAGAGGGCAACATTGCTGTTGTCCTGAGTTTTAGTTACAAACCCTTACATCATACTTACGGTGCAACAGGCACAGTTCACAGCTTTTTATATGCATTAACCAATACATTTTATTTTATTTTATTTATTTATTTTGAGGCCTTGTCTCAATGAGTTGTAGCTGGGACTACAGGGGCATGCCACCATGTCTGGCTAATTTTATTTTATTTTACTTTATTTTTGTAGAGATAGAGTCTCACTTAGTTGTCCAGGCTGGTCTCAAACTCCTGGCCTCAAACAGTCCTCCTGCCTTAACCTCCCAAAATGCACAGATTACAGGCCATTTCAACAATTTTTAAGTGTATAATTCAGTGGCAATAATTATATCACAATGTTGTGCAAACAGCACTACCGTCTACTTCCAAAGCTTTTTACCACCTCAAACAGAAGCTGTAACTATTAAGCAATAACTCCTTCTATTAATTTCTTAGGTCTGTCATGACAAAGTACCAAAAACTGGGTGGCATAAACTAACAGCAATTTGTTATTGTCTGATAGAGTTGGAGGCTAGAAGTTCAAAATGAAGCTGTGGGCAGGGCTGTGCTCTCCCTGACAGCTCTGGGGGAGACTTCCTTGTCTCTCCTAGCTTCTGGGGCTTGCCAGCACTCCTTGAAGCTCCTTGGTTTGTGGATGCACTGCTCCAGTCACACAGCTGTCTCTCCCTGTGTGTCCTCACATCAGTGTCCCTCTATACATGTCTGTGTCTGAGTCCACATTTTTTTTTTTTTTTTTGAGATGGGGTCTCTGTTGCCTGGGTTGGAGTGCAGTGGCGTGATTTCCAATCACTGCAACCTCTCTGCC
Source organism: Colobus angolensis palliatus (assembly GCF_000951035.1). NCBI lineage: Eukaryota > Metazoa > Chordata > Mammalia > Primates > Cercopithecidae > Colobus > Colobus angolensis. The sequence continues at coordinate 1,093,431 of NW_012111475.1, forward strand.
TCCCAGGCTCAAGCGATCCTCCCACCTCAGCCTCCTGAGCAGTTGGGATTGCACCACCACACCTGGCTAACTTTTGTATTTTTAGTAGATACGGGGTTTCGCCATGTTGCCCAGGCTGGTCTTGAACTCCTGAGCTCAGGAGATCTACCCGCCTCGGCCTCCCAAAGTGCTGGGATTACAGGCATGAGTCACCGTGCCTGGTGTGTCCACATTTTTATAAGGACACCAGTCATATTGAATTAGGGATCATATTAAACTGGTTAAATCTGCAAGGACTCTATTTCCAAATAAGGTCACATTCTGAAGTACTGGAAGGCAGGACTTCAGCATATCTTTTGGGGGTACACAATTCGATCCATAACACTCCCCAGAAAAAGCTGGATCAAAGTAGAAAAGTAAAGAAGTGAGATAAAAAGCAAGCATAAATGAATCTAATATAAATAAATGTAAATGTAAATATATGTTTCTTCCTAAACCCTACTATGGAGACTATGCTGTGCTACTCTTCCTGAAGGAATATATGCATTAGGCAAACAGGCTTGCCTTACCCTACTGGTTAAGCTTTTTCTGGAGCCCACATTTCTTTGACAATCTGATGAAAGCTGTAAGCACCCTCTCCAAAAACCTCCCCCTTAAGTAAATGGAGCATTTCCAATACAAGCTGGGGAGATTCCTGGACCCCCCAGAAAGCCCCATTGAAGATTATTTGCCTTAATTGGGAGGACTGCTCCAGGGGTGGAAACTCGGGCATCTGTGGAGTGGCGTTGGGGATGGAAGAGAGAATTGTATCCACCTCTGTGGTCCTGTTTCCAGTCTGTAGGTGTTTTTTATTTTTTATTTTATTTTATTTTTTTTTTAAGAAGAAGTCTCGCCCTGTCACCCAGGCTGGAGTGCAATGACTCAATCTCGGCTCACTGCAACCTCTGCCTCCCAGGTTCAAACGATTCTCCTGCCTCAGTCTCCCCAGCCTCCCCAGCCTCCCCAGTTGCTGGGATTACAGGCGCCCGCCACCATGCCCAGCTAATTTTTATACTTTTTTTTTGAGACAGAGTGTCGCTCTGTCGCCTAGGCTGGAGTGTAGTGGTGATCTCACTTCACTGCAAGCTCCACCTCCCAGGTTCACGCTGTTCTCCAGCCTCAGCCTCCCGAGTAGCTGGGACTACAGGTGCCTTCCACCATGCCCGGCTAATTTTTTTGTAGTTTTAGTAGAGACAGGGTTTCACCGTGTTAGCCAGGATGGTCTCGATCTCCTGACCTCGCGATCTGCCCGCCTCGGCCTCCCAAAGTGCTGGGGTTACAGGCTTGAGCCACCGCGCCCAACCTCAAGTCTGTAGGCTTTTTTTTAGGGTAATCTAACGTTATTGAAGACAATAAATAAGGCAAAATCAATGGGAAGTATAGAAAGTGAATTGAGTCGGATGATCAGAAAGCACTTCCTAGTAGCCAAGAGAATAAGACAGGGCTGTGGGTGAGGAGGGAGGTGGAGAGTTGGGGAGAGCGTTGGGTGGGGTTTGCTGGGTATCCTGGTCTCTGAAGATGCCCATGAACTCTGGTTGGGGTGACAGGTGGCCTGGCCTAAAGCAGTCAAGCTGATGGGTGGGATGATGTCAGATTTCCACTAAGGGGGAAATCACTGAGAGTTTGAGTTTGGAGTTTCCTTTCTGCTCTGGCCCTTGCAATAAGAAGCAGCAAATAAGTTTCACATTAATTACCCCATTTATTGCCTTCTATATCAATTAGAGCCCAATCAGGAAAACAGAAGGCAGTCTAGGCACCTCAAGGAGAAGACTGTTTAATTTAGGGAATTGGTTATAAATGTCTTGGAAGAATGAATGAGCGAAGGGAGAAGGTGATGCTCTGAGTTGAGGGACCTGCTACTGCCCGTGGGCTGGAACCAGAAGCACACACTTGCTGGGGAGCAGCTGGAAGCACTGCCACTGCTGAGACAGGACGCTGCCTCTGCTGCCGCTGCCACTGCCGAGACAGGACGCTGCCACTGCTGCCACTGCCACTGCCGAGACAGGATGCTGCCACTGCTGCTGCTGCCACTGCTGCCGCTGCCACTGCCGAGACTGGATGCTGCCACTGAGCCACAACCATGGAGCCTGCACTCCCAGGGATGCTGCTGGAATGCCTACCCTAGGGCTGCCACGGCTGCTGCCACTGCGGAAGTCACCTCCAGAAACATAGAAAGCTGCTATCCCCTTCCTCATGTCTTCCCATCTCTCACCACTTTATCCCATTGGCTGAACCTAACTGGAGTTCAGGAGTGTGATTTGCAGGCTCCCAGCCCCTGCAAAACACAGAAGAGAAACAATGAATCTCAGAGCCAACAGGGAAAGAACCAGCACACCGTGGTAGCTAAAGCAGACCCCAGCCTCTTTCTCTCCTCCGTCCCCCAAATTATTGTCTTTCAACCGAATGCCTTCACAGCCTTTACACTGGGAATAAGTGCATCATTTCCAAGTGTGTTTTGTGTCTCCCCTCACTAGAATATGATCGCCTTGAGGACAGGATTCTATCTTGTCTACTACACTTTCTCCAATACTTAGAACAGATGCCTGAGCCAGTGCTCAAAGAAATGTTCTCCCTGACTACTTTTGTCCTCTCTCAAGTAGAGAGAAGATAGGGTCTCACCCTGTCACCCAGGCTGGAGTGCAGTGGCACGATCACGGCTCACTGCAGCCTCAACCTCCGAAGTGCAAGTGATCCTCCCACCTCAGCCTCCCAAGTAGCTGGGACTACAGGTGCATGCTACCATGCCCAGCTAATTTTTCTTTTTTTTTTTTTTTTTTTTTTTTTTGTAGAGATGGAGTTTTGCCATGTTGCCCAGGCTGGTCTTCGACTCCTGAGCTCAAGCTTAGTCTCCCAAAGTGCTGGGATTACAGGCATGAGCCCATCCCACTCTCTACTTTTAATATACAAAGAAACCAAGGTCTAGAAAGTTCTGACTTGCCCAAAGGCACCCAGCTGCCAGGACATGTCCTGCTGGCCAGCCTCAGAAAGGTCTTGGGTGAGGACAAGGCTGACTTGGCAGCTGCCTGCTCCCTGCCATACCTCTGGGATCTGGCTGCCCCAAGCAAGCTATGAGCCATGACGTGGACGCCTCTTTCATGTTTCCATGTGCTCTTGGAGCTGAGGGCAAGAAGGGGTGACTCAGCTGTGACCTCCTACGGGCTGGTAACTTCCTTCTGCCCCAAGAAATAGGGCATCCCGGTGGCTCTGCCAAAAGGGCCACGACGGAAGTCAGGGCATAGCAACTGAGGCAGGGACTGAGAGACAGGCACGAGGCCCATGCTGGCCCCTCCCTCCTCAGTTCCCCAGGGTGGAGCGCTCAGTGGCAGAGTCACCGCTATACTTATACTTACGGCGACCATATTTTTCAAACCAAAAATTCATACATGTGATTGGACACATATGACTGTCCCTATGAGGGACACGGGAGAGAGAATTAGACACGGGGTCTATCCTAGGGTTTTCCAACCTCAGCACTATTGACATTTTTGGGCTGGATGATTCTTTGTTGAGGGCTGTCCTGCTCATTGTAGGATGTTTAGTAGCATTCATGGCTGCTACACACCAGATGCCAGTAACACCCCAGCCCCCAGTCATGAAACCAAAAATGCCTCCACTAGACATTGCCAAATGTCCCCTGGCCTTGGGGGAAGGCGGGGGCTCAAAAGCACTCCTGATTGAGAAGTGCTGGTCTGTTTTTGAAACACAGCATGTATTCTATTCTGGACTGTCTAGGGGCCTGGAGATGGTGCCCAGTCTGATAAAGAAATATGGCCCTTGTCCCTCCAGGGAGAGAGGCACAGTCCTGTCCCTAGTCTAAGGGTAAAGGTAGAGTCCTGTCCTTGGGGAACTCCTGGGCTAATGGGGGAGATTGGACAGTAGTTCCTAGACAGGTAGAAAAACATAGTGGTCAAGAGCATGGACTTTGGTGTCAGAATGCCTGAATTCAAATCCTGGCTCTGCCATTCATAGCATAAGTTACCTCTTTGTGCCTCAGTTTCCTTATCTGTAAAATGGGCATAGTGATAGTATCTTTTTTTTTTTTTTTTGAGATGGAGTCTTGCTCTGTTGCTCAGGCTGGAGTACAATGGCACGACCTCGGCTCACTGCAGCCTCTGCCTCCTGGGCTCAAGTGATTCTCCTGCCTCAGCCTCCTGGGTAGATGGGATTACAGGTGCGTGCCACCACGCCTGGCTAATTTTCGTATTTTCAGTAGAGATGGGGTTTCACCATGTTGGTCAGGCTGGTCTTGATCTCCTGACCTCATGATCAATCCACCTCGGCCTCCCAAAGTGCTGGGATTACAGGCATGAGCCACTGTGCCCAGCCGATAGCATCTGTTTTTAGAATTTTATTACATTTAAAACTTTTTGTCACGAACTCTATTTTTTAGGACACTTTTAGATTTACAGAAAAATTAAGAAGTACAGAGAGTTCCCATGTATGTCACCGCCAGTTTCCCCAGTTATTGACGTTTGTTACAATTAATGAACAAATATTCATACATTATTAGTATTATTTTAAAGCCCATAGTTAATTCATGTTTCCTCAGTTTTTACCTGATGTTTTTTCTGTGTCAGGCTCCCATTCAGGACATCACATCCCATTTAGTTGTCATGTCTCCTTATGCTGCTGTTGGCTGTGACAGCTTCTTACACTTTTCTTACTTTTGATGACCTTGAGAGCTTTGAGTAGCACTGGGCAGGTTCTGTTGGAATTTGCCTGATGCATTTCTCATGATTAGACTGGGCTTATGGGTTTCTGGGAGAAAGACCACAGAGGTAAAGTACAACAGTCATGGGCCAGGCATGGTGACTCACACCTATAATCCCAGCACTTTGGGAGGCCAAGGCAGGTGGATCATGAGGTCAGGAGTTTGAGACCAGCCTGGACAACATAGCCGGGTGTGGTAGCATGCACCTGTAGTCCCAGCTACTCGGGAGGCTAAGGCAGGAGAATCGCTTGAGCCCGGGAGGCAGAGGTTGCAGTGAGCTGAGATTGCGCCACTGCACTCCAGCCTGGGTGACAGAGTGAGACTCTGTCTCAAAAACAACAACAACAACAAAAACAGTAGTCATCAAATCATATCAATAGCACATCCTGCGAACATGACTTACAACCACCGATGTTGACCTTGGACACTTGACTGAGATTGTGTTTATCAGGTTTCTCCACAGTCAAGTTACCGCTTTCCCCTCCAAACTACTCTTTGGAAGGAAGTCACTATGTGTAGCCCATGCTTAAGGAGTAGGGAGCTCAGAGGGTTTTGGGGTACGTTGAATAAGGTAAGAAACATAAAGTCCTTAGGGCAGTGCCTGGCATGTGGCAGGCCGTATATAATGATTTACTGTTAGTGTGATGATGCCGAGACAGTCTGGAGGGGAGATCAGTGTCCACACAGAAAACGTACTTAGGACAACTTGATAGATAGTTGCTACTTTAGGCCGAACAAGCGTCCCCCCAAAGATGCCCCAGGAGTTTATGAGTATGTTACCATAGAGGGCAAGAGGGACTTTGTGTAGATGTGATGAAGGGTGCGGAACCTTGAAATGGGCAGATTAGCCTGGATTATCCAGGTAGGCCAATCTAATCATATATATCTTTAAAAGTGGAGAACCTTTTCTGGCAGAGATCAGAGAGTATAACAGCCTAGCAGAGGGCAGAGGCAGGCAGCAAGTGGGGGACTCTACCCGTCTTGGCCACCTTAGAGGGTGGAGAGAGGGAGCCAGGCCCCAGAAAGGCAAGCCCCCTGCCAACACTTCAGCACAGCCCCATGAGATGCGTGATGGGCCTCTGACCCGCCGAAGTGCAGTAAGACAGGAAACTCACATTGTTTAAAGCCGCTGATGGAATGACGGCAGCAATAGGAAAAGAATTCATGTACTGACAAGCACAAGGCTGGAAGTGGAACCATATAGTCCTAAAGCAAAAATGACTACTTACTGACTACGAGTGAATCAGTCCTCCATCCCTGCAAGCTTAGTTCTTCCTAACAATAACAACCGCTAAAAAAAAAATCAATGAGTCTACCATTTCTTGAGGGACAACTTCAGGCTAAGTGCTCCGCTAGGCCTGTTAAAATATTGTGTCATTTGATCTTCACAGCATGTAATACTCTTTCTATGTTGATAACGTAGGCAGAGGGAGAGAGCTCTTGTCCTTCCTTCTTCTCTCCCAGGTTAGCTCCTTGCTGATAATTAACTCTCAACAAGTCAAAGTAAGCTCTTCAGTAAGCCAAAGTCCCTTTAAATCCAAAGAATTAGTTGGAGAGGTGTGTTTACTATCTTAGAGGCCTCAGTTCAAGAGTATCTAAAAGGCAGTCTCATAGGTTTGACAGAACATCACCAGAGTATCTGGAATATCCTGGAACCATTCATTCATTCAATACGCATCTGTTGAGCACCAACTCTTGGACCCCTGCCCTCAAGAAGCTCAGACTCTTTGGGGACAGTGAGGCGTGGATAGACATAACCACGGCCTGGAGCAGTGTGGGGTGTAGCCGCCCTCAGGAAGCATACCATGATTCCTGAAGGACGCGGTGCATTCAACTTGGGCCTTTAAGAACAGGTAGGCTTTAAGCAGAGATAGTGCCAGAGGCATTCCAGGTAGGACAAGCAAAGGCACAGAAGCAGGGGAGCAGAGGCCCATGGATCTTCTATGTCTCATGGCATCTTTATTGAGTAGGTACCAGTATTATCCCCATTTTGTGGAAGAATAAACTGAGGCACAGAGCAGTTGGATGACCTGCCCTAGAGAACACTCAGCTTATAAGTGGTGAGCTGGGTTTGCAGCTGCAGTCTGACTACAGAACTCCCATTCTTAATGTTTTCTTCACATCTGCTGGGGAAATGCAAGTTTAGCAGGGTGAATTCAGATCATGGGTGCAAATAAGTGAAAAGCATTTAACCATTCCCTTTGTCATTCAATAAATATTGATCACATACCTATTGGGTGCTAGCTCTGTGCTAGGGGACTTAGCAGTGCCCCCCCCCACCCCGTCCCAACCAGGAGCTCCCATCTGGAGGGGGAAGCAGATGTGTGGATGGAGACCTGCTTCACTACTCAGTGAGTGCCCCAAGAGAGGGGGACAGAGGAAGGAAATTGTGGATTTGAAAAGCTGGCTCCAGAGGAATCCATGCCCACCCCAACATCTGCAGGACCCAGGAAACCCCACCTACCCCCCCGGCTCACAGCCAGCCTCTTCCTGTTCACACTCCTGGCTTGTCTTGCAGAGTTAGGAGCCTCATGTGAATGCCAGCAATGCCTTCAAGTTCTGGCCTATAAACAGCTTCACCTATAAAAGAGCTGCCCCTGGTTACCCCTCAGGCCGGGGGACACATACCAGAGTCACACTTCAGCCTCATAAGGACAAAGTGAGGAAAAGGAGGAAAATAAAGCAAAACCAAAACCAAAGGGGCATGGAGGAGTTTTTGGAGGTGGTGGCTGTGTTTACTACCTTGATTGTGGTGATGTTTTCACAGGGATATGCATATGTCTCGATGCATCAAATTGTATATAGGAGATGGGTGCAGCTTTCTGTGTATCAACAACAAAGAAGAAAAAGGAGGAGAAAGAGGAGGAAGAAAAAAGAAAGCAAACATATAAAAAGAAAATAGATGATGGGGCTGGGGGAGGGGAGGAAGGGGATGTGATGCTAATGGGTGCAGGATTTCTTTATAGGGAGATGAAAGAGATCTAAACTTGACTGTGGGGGTGAGTACACAACTTTGAATAAATGAAAAACTGTTGAATAGTATTTAAATGGGTGAATGTATGGTACATGAATTACATCTCAATAAAGCTGTTACAAAAAATAGCTATATGCTGGGGCACATGGAAGCTTCAATAAGCTTCGAGGAATTGAAATAATTATTTAGAAAATAAAAATAATAATAGGCCAGGCGCGGTGGCTCATGCCTATAATCCCAGCACTTTGGGAGGCTGAAGTGGGCAGATCACGAGGTCAAGAGATTGAGACCAGCCTGGTCAACATGGTGAAATCCCAACTCTACTAAAAATACAAAAATTAGCTGGGCGTGGTGGTGCGTGCTTGTAGTCCCAGCTACTCTGGAGGCTGAAGTAAGGGAATCGCTTGAACCTGGGAGGCAGAGGTTGTAGTGAGTCGATATCGCACCACTGCACTCCAACCTGGCGACAGAGTGAGACTCTGTCTCAAAAACAAACAAAAAAACAGAGAATAATAGGGCAGGCCAGGTGCAGTGGCTCACACCTGTAATCCCACACTTTGGGAGGCTGAAGTGGGTGGATTCTTGAGATCAGGAGTTCGAGACCAGCCTGGCAAACATGGCGAAATCCCGTCTCTACTAAAAATACAAAAAATTAGCTGGGTGTGGTGGCACGTGGCTGTGGTCCCAGCGACTCAGGAGGCTGAGGCAGGAGAATCACTTGAGCCCAGGAGGTGGAGGTTGTAGCAGTGAGCCAAGATCATACCACTGCACTCCAGCTGGGCGACAGAGCAAGACTCCATCTCAAAAAAAAAAAAAAAAAAGAAGAAGAAGAAGAATAGGACAAACTGAGGGAGGAAGCCCCTTGCAGGCTCTAGAAGAGAGCCTAGGGCTATTGGCACAAATAATGTCCAAATATTGGTTACCTGGCCCATGGCCCAGCGACAAGTTACACGTTCCAGGGAGGTGTGTTTCTTTGGCCCCATGAGCTCCCTGCTGTATCAGGGACCCTGGTTGTCCAGGTCTAAAGACCATTTTCGATAGAATCATGGAAGCCCTAAGAACAGGTTTCAACCTTTCTCCCTCTTCTTCAGGGAGTCTGAGTGGAGCAAGGATTAAGAAGAGGACACTGGCCAGGTGTGGTGGCTCATGCCTGTAATCCCAGCACTTTGGGAGGCCAAGGCGGGTGGATCACCTGAGGTCAGGAGTTCGAAACCTGTCCTCCCTCAGGTGGTCAGAAACTCCTGATCTCAGGTGATCCACCCGCCTTGGCCTCCCAAAGTGCTGGGATTACAGCCTGACCAACATGGTGAAACCCAGTCTCTACTAAAAATAGAAAATTAGCCTGGCATGGTGGCACATGCCTGTAATCCCAGCTACTAGGGAGGCTGAGGCAGGAGAATCGCTGGAACCCAGGAGGCAGAGGTTGTGTGATGAGCTGACAGCATGTCATTGCACTCCAGCCTGGGCAACAAGAACTAAACTCCATTTCCAAAAAAAAAAGAGGGGGGGGAAGAAGAGGCCACTGCAGCCAGAAGGTGCTCGGGGCTTGGTGAGAGAGCAATGTCTGTACTGCAGGGGCTTGTGGAGATGTTGCAGGGCATTAGGTAGGGAATGGAAGGTAGAAGGCACAGAGCACTCTTTCAAGAAATTTGGCAGTGAAAGGAAATAAAGCAAGAGGAAAAGAGTTGGAGAGGGAGGGAGGACAGAGGGAATGTTTTTGTTTGTTTGCATTTAGAGGGCAGTAGACAGGAGTATGTTTTCGTCTGAGGGAAAAGGAGTGTGGAGAGAGAGAGAGGGACTGAAAAATCGGAGGGTAGAGGGAAGGGAATGAAAACGAAGTATGACCAAAAAGGATCTTTTTTTTTTTTTTTTTTGTAAGATGGAGTTTCGCTCTTGTTGCCCAGGCTGGAGTGCAATGGCGTGATCTCAGCTCACTGCAACCTCTGCCTCCTGGGTTCAAGCGATTCTCCTGCCTCAGCCTCCCAAGTAGCTGGGATTACAGGCATTCGCCACCACGCCCGGCTAATTTTGTATTTTTAGTAGAGACGGGGAGTCACCATGTTGGTCAGGCTGGTCTCGAACTCCCGACCTCAGGTGATCCACCCACCTCAGCCTCCCAAAGTGCTGGGATTACAGGTGTGAGCCGCCCCACCCGGCCCCCCAAAAGGATCTTTTTACCACATCAGGCAGGGGATTTGACAGCCTTATGAAAAAAGCAGGACCTCTCTTTCTCTGAGGGAAGGTGGGGGGTAGATTGAGGGAGCCCTAGCCGGGCGATCTTGATTTTCCCTGAAATAATTACCTGTATTGAACATTCACTCACTATGTGCCAGGCACTGTTTTAGGTGTTAAACATGTCATATGTTGCTCATTTCTCACAACCACCCTCAAGGTCAATACAATCATTGTTCCTTTCATTGACAGTAGGGAAAACTCAGGCACAGAGAGGACTGGTAACTGGCCCAAAGTAATGCATTGAATTAGCAATGCTCTTAGCATAGGCAGAGAGGCCTCTGACCTGAGGTCTGAATGTTTGAAGGCTCTGCACATCATAGCCACCCAGAAAACAAACTTATTAACAAAGCAAGACTTCAGCTACTGGCCATAGTGAAGTTACAGAGACCAGATTTACTGCCCTGCCTTAAAAAACTAGGACTCCAGATAAAGTAGATGAAACAATGATTTTTCAGACTTTGAACAAAGGCAGCTCAGGACCACGATCTCCAAGAAAAGGGAAACAAAAAGGGTGAGCCCTATACTTACCTCCAGCTCACGGCCTGAGGCAGTTTTGCAGGCTTCAGTACAGGGACAGGGAATCCAAACAGAGTTTGGAGTCTTGCTGATTGAGAAGACAGAGTTCAAGAGGCCAGCGTGCTAGAATTTGCAGGGCAGAATACCAGAGAGGAAGGAGCTGAGCATATATCCAAAGATCTGCAGAGATGTCTTCTTAAGTCTTTGGCTGAGTGCTGATTTGCACATGCATGAAAGGAAAGGCCTGGGAAAGAACCACAGAAGGCAGAGCAGTGCCTGGAGCTCACACAGGGTTGGGATTAGTTTCTGTTCCCAAAAGGCAGAACGAAAAGAGCTTGTAATACATGGGATATCAGGTACAATTCTCAAACGGGTATTGCCTTAGTAGAGGTCTAAATTAACCTTGGACCAACAGCTCCTCTGTATCTGTCCTAACAAATCTCAAAAGTAAGCATCAAAAGTAAAAATCTGATTCCAAATGTGTTAAGTGTGTGGCCAGAACCAAGTCTGACAGTACTTAAAGGAATGCAACAAAATGCAGCCCCAAACAATGTAAAGTTCACAATGTTCAGCGTCTGTCAAACTACAGATCAATTACCTCATAAGCATATATGCAAAAATTCTAAACAAAATTTTAGCAAATCAAGTCCAACAACATATAAAAAGTATAAACACCATGGCTAAGTGGGGTTTATCTCAGGAACACAAAGTTGGTTTAATGTTTGAAAATCAATCAAATTTAATTCACTGTTTTAACAAACTAAAAAGTGAAAACCATGTGATCATTTCAATATATGCAGAAAAAGCATTTGGTAAATCCAGTATTTATTCCTGATAAACACTCTCAGAAAACCAGGAATAGAAAGAAAGTTCCTCAATTTGATAAAGAGCATCTAAAAACAAAGAAACAAATAAACACAACAAAAGGCAAAGAAATAGAAAGTGTGACCCACAACCAATAGAAAAATCAATCAGTAGAAACAGACCCTGAAATGAAGAGATGAAGAAATTGGCAGAAAAGGATATTGAAAGAGATTACATAAATATGACTCATATATTCAAGAAGGTAGAGAAAATCATGAATATAATAATGAAAATGTGATTTCCAGGAACAAAAATACAGCATCTCGAATAAATAAAAAAACACAGTATATTAAATAAAAAATACACCAGAGTAGGTAAAAAGCAGGTTAGATACTATACAATAAATTATTTTGAAGATATAGCAATAGAAAATCTAAATAAAATACCGAGAGAAAATAGGGGAGGGGCAGAATAAACAGAGCATCAGTAACACTTGAGGTAATATCAGACAATCTAATACATGTGTAATTGGAGACCCAGATAGGGTGAGGAGATAAAAACTTTTATTTGAATGGTTAAAATTTTTCTAAATTTGCCAGGCACAGTGGCTCATGCCCATAATCCCAGTGCTTTGGAAGGCAGAGGTGGGCAGATCTCTTGAGGCCAGGAGTTTGAGGCCAGGCTGGCCAACATGGCAAAACCCTGTCTCCACTAAAAATACAAAAATTAGCTGGATGTGGTGGCATGCACCTGTATTCCCAGCTATTTAGGAGGCTGAGGCAGGAGGATTGCTTGAACCTGAGAGGTGGAGGTTGCAGTGAGCTGAGACTTTGCCACTGCACTCTAGCCTGGGTGACAGAGTGAGACCATGTCCTCCCCCCAAAAATCCAAATTTGATGGAAACTAAAAACAGCAGATTCAAGAGGCTCATGAACCCAGGCAGAAGAAACATGAAGAAACCCACGCACAGTGGCCTATAATTCCAGTACTGTGGGAGGCCAAGGTGGGCAGATTGCTTGAGCTCAGGAGTTCTAGGGCAGCCTGGGCTACATAGTGAAACCCAATCTCTACAAAGAAAAAAAAAATTCTGAAAGCCAGTATATTTGGTATTGAACTGTATTTGGAAAACCAGTGTATTTCAACTTCTATAAGGAGCCAAAGAGAAAAGAAGCATCTCACACAGAGAAACAAAGAAAATGAATGACAATATATTTCTCACAAGAAACTATGTAAGCCACAGGACAATGGGAAGATATCTTTAAAGTACTAAAAGAAAAAAATTAATTGTCAACCTAGATTTCTATACTCAGTGAAAACACCTTTCAAAAATGGGCTGGGCATGGTGGCTGATGCTAATCCCAGCACTTTGGAAGGTGGAGGTGGGAGGATCACTTGAACCCAGGAGTTTGAGATGAGGCAACGCAGTGAGGCCCTGTTTCTATTAAATATATATATAGGAGGACTAACACTAACTGATTTCAAGACTTATAAAATTACAGTGTGGTATTCATGTACAGACAAATAATTAACTGGTATTCACCAATTATAATTTGTGTTTTTTCCTTTTTAATTGTAATAGATAATGCTGAATATTTTTAATTAAAAAATTTAAATTTTAATAATTTTAATTTTTAATTTTATTACATTTACTTTAAAATGCATTCATAATAATACATTTAAATGTATATTTTGAACACAATTATTTTATTTTTAATCTTTATATTATTACTATTAAAAAATCTTGATTATAAAAACATACTTGATTTTACTGAAATGAGAGCGTGAACAAGAAATGTTACTGAATACAATATTATACCCCATGAATTATGATGTTTTATTGATTTTTTCATCCAATTGCCAGCCCATCGAGAGGACCCACAGACATGGTGGTATTAATTAAATCCAGTGATTTTAGGCTGAGAGTGGTGGTTTACACCTGTAATCCCAGCACTTTGGAAGACCAAGGCAGGAAGATAACTTGAGGCCAGGAGTTTGAGACCAGCCTAGTCAACATGATAAAATCCCATCTCTGTTAAAAATACAAAAATTAGCCAGGTGGGGGCACATGCCTGTGGTCCCAGCTTCTCGGGAGGCTGAGGCATGAGAATCGCTTGAAGCAGGGAGGTGGAGGCTGCAGTGAGCTATCACACCACTGTACTCCAGCCTGGCACAACAGAGTGAGACCCTGTCTCAATAAATAAATAAATTCAATTACTGTTATATCTTGCTATCTTTTATCATATAAAAACCTAGCTCTGCAGGTGCACGTGCATACACACACGTATTTTTTGGTTACTAGGAAGATATGTTTGCCAGCTAGGAAGCTGGGACATAGTTTATGTAATGGGTTGACAGCTTTATTTGTAACTCTTAACTATCAAGAAATAGATTTGGGGGCCTCCTTTGCACTCTTACCCGGGGCTGCAAATGTGAGGGGTGGGGTGTGTCTGGCAGGTGACAGACCCAGGACTTTACCCAGGTGGTCTGGCCCCAGGACCCACTGCACCATCCTCCATGGGAAGAGAGAGTAGGGAGAGTGTTTGGGAAGAGTACAGCATGGAGAAGTTTCTGGAAGAGGCTCATAAATATGCCACAAAAGCTCTGTGGGGCTGGAATTTAATATTGAGGAGGAAATGTTTGACGGGTGAGGGTGGTAAAGAGGACAGATTAAGGGTGTGAGGTCTGCGGGTATTGAGTATTTCTCTGGGGACAAAGAGGTGTTATCAGAAGAGAGCTTGTAGCCTGGAGCTGAGCAGCCCTTGGGCTCTGATGCCTGTGTTGAAATGGCTCTCTTTATTTAGCTAACTCCCTATTGCCCTCAGGAATGGAAAGCCAGTGTCACTTGGCAATCTTAAAAAAACAAAGCAAGGTGCTACATTTTAATACTGTTGCTGCTGCCAGATGCTGCTAAATTCTGAACCAGCGATTCACTCATTCACTCGTGCTTGAGAACCGTTGCAGTCAGGCGGCACTAAGCTGAGATGATTCTCTTTGATGGTATCAGAAGAATTGAAAGGGAATTCAAAATGCAAATTTTCTGCTTCCCAGAGTCCACCAAATCATCTTCAGGACCCCAGTGATACAGTCACCGTGGTCTGGGAAAGGCTGGGAGAGGGTGCTAGTCCAATTGGGCAAGCCAGACTTCCACCACTTGTCCAAACTTTCGTGCGGGGTACACTGTTTTCAAAAACAGCCACAATTTCTCCTAACCCTAGGTCATGTCACTCCGCCTACCAGGAGGTAGAGGCTATTTCCCCTTCCCTTGATTCTGGGCTGGCCTTGGAACTGGCTTTGAGCAACAGAACGCACCAGAAGTGCTGCCGTGTCAGTTCCAGCCTAGGCTTTAAGAGGCCTGGCTGCTTCTGCCTGCATTCCCTTGGAGCCTTGGGCCACCACACAAGAAGTCAGTCCACCCTGCTGGAGAAAGAAGGTCAGCCAGCCTCCACCCCTTCCAGCCACCCCAGCTGAATGGCCAGCTGAATGCAAACAAATGAGCAATGCCAGCCAAAACAAAGGTAGCTGCTTTTTCTTTTTTAGATGGAGTCTCGCTCTGTCATCCAGGCTGGAGTGTAGTGGCGCTATCTCCGCTCACTGCAGCCTCCACCTCCCAGGTTCAAGGGATTCTCTTGCTTCAGCCTACTGAGTAACTGGGATTACAGGCACCCACTACCACGCCCAGCTAATTTTTGTATTTTTATTAGAGACGGGGTTTCACCATCTTGGCCAGACTGGTCTCGAACTCTTGGCCTCAGGTGATCCCCTCTACTTGTCCTCCCAAAGTGCTGAGATTACAAGCATGAGCCACCACGCCCAGCCTAGCTGCTGTTTTAAGTCGCCACATTTGAAAGTGATTTTTGCACTGTGTAGAGCTTTCCATGTGTTATTGTTTTACAACGCAATGTTCCCCACAACATTCCTATGAGAGTGTTATCTTTTTTTAATATGAAAATTTTATAATAAAAATTATTTTAAGCATCCCCCACCCCGGCCATTTGCTAAATTAAATCCATTGCCTTATTCCGCTCTAAAAATAAGGGAGACTGTTTGATATGATCATATAAAATTGGTCATGTTCTTGTTTGAAGTTTGAGGAGTTTTTGGCATAGAAACTACACAAATAAACATTTCTTTTTTGTAGTTTTTAAATTTTAGCTGACATGTAATAATTGTACATATTTACAGGATACAGAGTGATATTTTGATACATGCATACATGTGTAGTGATCAAATCAGAATAATTAGCATATCCATCACCTCAGTCACTTAACATTTCTTTGTGTTATGAGAGTGTTATCTCCAGCTCCATTTTACAGATGAGAAAACAAAGGCTCAGAAGGGTAACCACTGGATTCCATGAGCTGAGGGATCACGTCAGACTCCCTTTAGGGAGAGCATCACCTGCTTCCTTTCTCTTGAACTCACCGCTCTGCAGCCTTATCCGTCTCAGACTCTGGCATCCTGCCCAACCTTCTTCTTGGATCACCAAGCTAACCCTGAAATCCCTCTTCCCTCTGGATTAGCTGGACGCTCTCCCTGGTAGGCGAGAGGGGAGGGATAAGTTCGACTGTTCAGCCTGCTAATATGTCCCCAGGCATGTCAAACAGGGTGTCCTCACTAAACCACACTGTATGAGTTTACCAATGTGCTGGTGGGCATTCCTTTGGAGGCCTCAGAAGAAGAAGGAAGTTTCTGGAGCAGTGGCCTGGGACAGAGGTTCAGATGGAAGGGAAGGCATGAAAACAACATAGGGTGTGGTGGAATCTGAAGTGTCATTCAACCTCTGGTCCATGCTTCCCTGGAAATGTTGGAACGCTGAAAGCCACATTGTTCAAAACTTCCTTTCCATAGGGATTCAGGTGGAAACTAGTTTCCGCCTAATGTCGATACTTTTGGTGGTGTTTGGAAGGCAGAAGCGAGGCGGAGGCCACTTTCTTGCCCCTTTGGCGGCTTTTGTTCCCAGGTGAGGTTGTGGAGATGTGAAGTGTTTCCGCAACGACATTCCAGGATCCATTCTGGAGTTTGCTGGGTGTTGACAGGAGGGTTTGGGGCAGCATAGCAACTTCCTGCATTGCAGCCATGGGGTGTGTTCTTAAACTTTTAGCTCCAGTGGGGCCTCAGAGGGAGGAGTCCCCTGGTGGGCCCCACATGGCCACCTCCTCTTCTGTGGAATGCTGTTCTCTTGAGAGGTTTGGGTGATATTATACAATTCTCGTAGGAGCCACCTGAGCCTCTCTAATACTTCCTCCTTCTTCTGGATGCCTTCATCTTCCCTCCTCTTGTTCCCTCTGTTCTCTCTCTTTAAGTCCTCTCCCCAAGAGAGCTGCTTGCCTGACTCACCACCTGAGCACTGGAGAATATGTCATTTCTACTCTGTGGGCCTCAGTTTTCTAACCTGTAAAATGATAGGGTTGCAATGAAAGCTGCCTTCTAGCTTGAACCTGCGATGATTCATTCCATAACTGTAATTGCCGTCTGCCAGGTTCTGGGCTAGGTCATGGGCCACAGGATGAAGGGGTCTGGTCCTTGTCCTAGTGGCTCTCACCTTCTGGAGGACAGGCAGACAAGTTAGCACGGAGTGACAACACAGAGGGCTCCGGACCGGGGTTGAGAGCATCAGTTGGTTCCACTGGGCTTGCTACGAAAGGCAGGAGTCTCCTGACTGCCCTTGCCTCTCCTGCCTGTTCCCTAGACACAGCCACTTTCAATTCTTCTAGGGGATTCTTTTGACTTTCAGCATCATATGGGTTGAAAAGAGATTTGCATTGCTACTTTTGATTTTTCAGTTTCAGGCACTCATTAAGCCCACACTCTATGACAGACATGGATTCAATCCCTTTCACCCGCTCACCCCCTTGTAACCTTCCCCCAGCAATCCCTGCCTGTCTCCCCTTCTCCCAATATGGTTACACCACCCTTTTCGTTAGATTAGGATTCCATGTTTTCATTATTAGGACTAACTGTCATGTACAGCTAAACCACGTAGTATGTTATTATTACTTTTCTTTCAACATCTTGCTTAGTTTTCTTTATTATCATATAGGGATTCAACCCCAAATCGTCCCCCACAGTACACTAGATCTCACCAGTGTGTTCACATGTCAGGCATTCTGTGAGTTTCATCTTCTGCGGGAACTCTCTTTCAGAGCCTTTGCCTTCTTCAGTCTGTCCTGGTAGCCCTTTCCTCCCGGGATGGGGTTCTCTAACCTCTTCCTTATGCCCACCCTCTGCTTCCCATTTCTTGTTTTTGGTGGAGCACATAATTCACCCTCCCATTGTGAGAAGTGGTGAGTGGAGCTGCATTCTGGGAATTTGCATGTCTCGACATGTCTTTATCCTGCACTTAATTAACAGTTTGGCAGAGCATGGCATTTTAGGTTGGAAACAATTTTCTCTTAGAACTTCAAAGGCAATGTTCCATTGTTTTCTATGACAATGTTATTGTACAATCCAATACTGTTTTTAATGTGCTCCAGGTGTTTGTAGGATCTTCCCTTGTCTGCCATGTTCTGAAATTCCATGATGATGTGCTTTGGTGAAGGTGCATTTTTACACACATTTTGACCCATTCAGTTAGACATGATAGAAACTCATGTCTATTAATTCTTGGGCATGCTTTTAAGTTACTCAGGAGTTTTCTCTTCCCTGATTCTCTCTTTCTAGGCCTCCTATTATTTAGATGTTCTACTATAAATAAATATAATATATATATATATTTTAATTAGTCAGATGTGGTGGCGGGCACCTGTAATCCCAGCTACTGGGGAGGCTGAGGCAGGAGAATCGCCTGGCCGACAGAGCAAGACTTCGTCAAAAAAGAAAGGAAGAAAGAGAGAGAGAGGGAGGGAAGGAGGGAGGGAGGGAGGGAAGGAAGGAAGGAAGGAAGGAAGGAAGGAAGGAAGGAAGGAAGGAAGGAAGAAAATAACACTGATAGGTAAAGAAGTAAAATAAGTCAAGATAGGGCCCCACGCAAAAGAACATACTTGACTCTGTAAGCTTTAAGCACCTTCCTTTGTGGCCACATCTCCCGCCCCACGAACAGATGTGAGCCCAGATGTGCTTTGCCAATTTCCATCTGTCCAGCCCTGGGCACGGGAGCCACTTGATGTCCTGCCACCCCTACAAACCCCTCTAACATTTTATCTTTTCCCTTGCTTGTCTTGAGCCCGCAGAGGCTGAAAGGATAAGAATTCTTCCTGTGGCATGGATCCCAAGCCTTGGAGTCTTTCTTCCTTCCTTCCTTCCTTCCTTCCTTCCTCCCTTCCTTCCTTCCTTCCTTCCCCTCCCTCCCTCTTTCCTTCCTTCTTTCCTTCCTTCCTTCCTTTCCCTCCCTCCCTCCCTTCCTCCCTCTCTTTCCTTCCTTCCTTCCTTCCCTCCCTCCCTTCCTCCCTCTCTTTCCTTCCTTCCTTCCTTCTCCTTTATTTATTTATTTGGAGGCGGGGTCTCACTCTGTTGCCCAGGCTGGAGTGCAGTGGCACGATCTCAGCTCACTGGAGCCTCTACCTCCTGGGTTCAAGCAATTCTCCCACCTCAACCTCCTGTGTAGCTGGGATTACAGGGGCGCACCACTATGCCCGGCTAATTTTTGCATTTTTGGTAGAGACGGGGTTTCACCTTGTTAGCCAGGGCAATCTCGAACTCCTGACCTCAGGTGATCTGCCTGCCTCAGCCTCCCAAAGTGCTGGGATTATAGGCAAGAGCCACTACATCTGGCCCATTCTTTTTTAAGTGAAATATTCCAGCCACAAAAAGGTACAGAGAACAGATTTAACCTCTGTGTTCCCACCACCTTGCTCCAATACTAACCATTATCAATAGACTTGAAGGCCCTTGAATACTTCTCCCCATTGCATCCCACTCCCCAGAGTGACAGCCACCGTCTTGAATTTATTTATCATTCCTACAAATTATTTAAATGTTTGACACATGTATGTGTGCCCATACATGATATATAGAATTATTACACTTTTTCAAACATTATACAAATGAAAATGGTCTCTATGTATCTTTCTTCAACTTACTTTTCTTTTTGCTCAAATTTGTCCTGCTGATGGGAGCTCTTTATTTACTCTCTTTGCAGTATAATATTCCATTGTCAAATGTGCCATACTTGATTTCTCTCTCTCCTGTGAATAGACATTTAGGAAGACCCTGTTGAGCTGGTTCCTGACCTCCTTTCTCTCAGGTAGCCAAGAGCCCCTCTTTTACTCTGTTGTTATGCAGAAAGCCTCCCGACACTATTTTCCAAAGCAACCCCCACCCTACTTAGGCCTTCATCATCTGTCACCTGGACAATCCCAAGAGTCACCTAACTGGCTCCTGTCACCCTATATGGTTCCACTTGGCCTGTTCCCCAAATCTCAGGTCAATCCTGTTACTCCTCTGCTCTAAATGCCCCTGTGGGTACAGCTCCCCCAAGCCCCAGCTTGGTCCCCAGTTTGATCTGCGGGGCCCTCCCCTGTCTGGTGCCTGTCTTTTCACTATCACCTCCCAGTAACCCAGTCTCCCTGTCCGGCCTTCCTGGCTGTCCCCAGGTGTCCTGCCCAGTCCACCTGTGTGTTTTCAGCTATCGCTTGCCTTGCAAAGCTTTCCTGCTCAGTTGAATCTGTACGGCTCTGCTCTGCACACCTCTGCAGTTCACAGCATGTAGTGTGGGCACCACTCACTGGCCCCTGCCACGCCTGTGAAGTACCCATTTAAGTCCGAGACAGTCCCTCTGTGGATGGAAACTCCCCAGTGGCATCAACAGCAGCGGCAGCATCACCGCTTCCCGGCGTCAGCAGGTATCGGCATGCTCATGCCACCAAGACAGGTAATTCTCCCCTTAACCTTCTGAGTGGTCAGGGCGTCTTAGGGCCACTTTATAAGGAAACCACGCCCCAATTCACTTGCCCAAAGCCCAGGGTCCGTCAGTTGGTGATGGCAGGGGGGGGGGGTTCCAAAAACCCGGCCGCCCCCCTGCCTCGGCCTCTGTCTCCGCTGCCTCCATTTAATTCTTTGTTTTCTGCCACATTAACCTTCCCTAAGCTCCATCTCAGTTCCCCTGCAGGCCTAGAATGTTCTCTCTTCTCCCCTCTTTCTACCCAAATTTCCCCTCCTCAGCTCCAGAACTCTTCCAGGGAGTCTTCCAGGATACACTGGTTCCCAGTGAGCACCTGGGTCCCCCCGAACCCCTGTGGTGACTGGCACCCAGGACTCCATTTTATTAACAGCCATTATGCATTGAGGGCATATTATGCACCAGACATCTTTTTATATATCGTTAACCTTCTCAACAAGCCAGTGATGTAGAGATTATTATTCCACCCTATTCTACAGATGAGAACTCTGAGGCCCAGAGAGGTCCAGTGGCTTTCCCAAGGCCAGAGCTGGCGAGCAGCAGAGGCAGGATTTGAACCCTTGTGTTTCCTCCCTCACAGCACATGACACTTCGGATGATCTCCTTCTGTTTCTCAGCCAGAGAAGCAGCTCTCAGAGGACAGAGACCCACTCTGTGCTTCTCTGGTAACCGCCCACCTCTACCCCCCGCACCTGGCCCACTTCTGGAGCCCAAGCATGGTGGCCTTGTATAGACAGGCCTGCATCCCAGGTCCCAGAGCAGGAGAGGGCCTGGTGGGAGGGCCAGGGCCCGAAGCCCAGAGGGCCGGCTTGGTTACCCAGCCCGCTGCTGCACTGTCCCTGTTAATTCAGCCAGTCTTCTGAAGGTTGCCAGCTCCACACCCTGTCCCTGGCCCCTCCTGGCTAGGACAGAGAGCCTTTCAGCCTGGGCTGCCGCCATGATCACCTTCTCGGGAGGGGCTGTTTTTCTAAACTTTTGATCCTGAGGCGGATGCAGACTGCAGTGAGCTGTCGGGGGTTCTGGGTGGTGGGATGTCCTGCCCTGGGGGTCCATGGCTGGTCACCTAGAGATGACTGCAGATGGAGGGGACCTCTGGTGTCAGCATATCGGGTAGTAGCATGTGCATGTTTGTGTGAAGGTGTGTGCTGTGCGTGAGGGGTGTCATTTTAAACTCCCCACCACAGACAAGGGGATCTTTGTCTGCACTGCTCTGCCTCGCCATCCCATCAGAAGGGCCCCTGTCT
The DNA here is from genome assembly GCF_000951035.1 of Colobus angolensis palliatus. Classification (NCBI taxonomy): domain Eukaryota; kingdom Metazoa; phylum Chordata; class Mammalia; order Primates; family Cercopithecidae; genus Colobus; species Colobus angolensis. The sequence goes on from NW_012111475.1 coordinate 1,114,769, forward strand.
GATTATTTTTATAGGGTGTTTCAGACTTCTTTCTCTGCTTCACTCTGTCCTCCAGCGACTGTTCCAAGATCAATTTACCTAATTCTGCTTAGAGAAGAATAGCAGCTGGGGAACTCAGAAGCCAGGGCCTAATTCCCGGCTCTGAGGCGCTTGGAGCCTCACTTCCCCACTCAGAGCCTCCAGAGAAGCAGGGAGAGAGCAAACACCAAAGTAAATCGTGTCACTAGAAAGCTGGGACAAACCACAAGGTCTCCCTCTTCTCTTTCTCCACTGTCAGCCACAGGTTCCTTTTTTTTTTTTTTAACCCAGATTGTTCATCTGCAAAGATTCTTTATTCTTAATGCTTTATCTGCTCATCTCTTTGACTCTGCCTCAGTTTCTTCATCTGTAAAATGGGGATAATAATAGTATCTAACTCAGAATCATTGTGGGGATGAAATGAAATATAAAGCTTCTAGGATAGTGCCTGGCACATAATGAGGGCTCATTAAATGTTAATAATTATTACTATTAAAAACAGGTACTGAGCCCTTTGCTGTGTGGGCGGCTGGCATTCTCAGGAAGTTGTGCGGTGGGAGACTAGCAAGTTTGTCCAGAGGAGCTGGTCTGCTTTGTTTAAAGCGCCCTCTGCTGACCATCGGCAAGAAGGCCTTGGGCAAGGTGGCGAGTTCACGGTGCGGGAGCCAAGTGTTGAGTGCCAAGGGGAAGGGAGACTTCTGCTGGATATAGAGCCCAGAGCGCTACTTATCCCACCCCCAAAATGTCTGGCTTGGAGTATTTCTCTTTTTTTTCCCAGCCTGAAAACGGGTTCCGGAGATAGCTTCCCCAACAGGGCTCAGCAATGCTAAGACCAGGACAAGCTGCCAGCCGCAGTTAACAACAGCCTGCTCCCTGGCTGTGAGTTAACAGTAGGAAGAAGAGAAGCTACATACCCAGCACGCAGGGCTTCCTGACAGCAAAGCGTGATGGGGGTGGGGGGTAGATGTGTTGGTTCTTACTTCGAATAAGGTAATAATGTTGGGGGGACTGCCCCATGTAGCATGTCAGATCAGGAAGAAAACAAATTATTGGGTGTATAAGCCCAATGCACTCAGAAAGTGGTGGTTCATAACAGCTCTTTGTTTCTTATATTGCAAGACCCTCTCCTGTACCAGTGTCCAAAATAGATCATCACCCCACCTGCAAATGCACTGACCATTCACTATATCCCTGTGAGAGGAATAAAAAGAGGACTCGAGTTGAAGCAGGAGAAACTAAAGTTAGACTGCAGGAAGGACGGTCCTGAGAATAAAGCTAGGTGCAGTCTTGTCCCTCCAGAGTCTGGCACAGGAAGAATGCCCCCAGGGCCGTCCACAGAACTGACCCTCTTCTTCAAGGGGATAGAGTAAGGGGGCTGGGAGACTGGCAGCCAACACCTAAGGATTCTCTGGGGCATTCTGGTAGGTCCCAGCTGGGAGGGGAAGAAGGGGAAGGGGGAAGCGGCCACAGCAAAATCATGGGTAATCGTTTTATTGCATTGTAGAGAATGCCGTTGTCCACAGATTACATGCAGCTAGGTTTACCCTACAAGGCCCCGGCAGCCTCCATGGAGGGCTGGGAGGGGCAGATTACAATACACATCAGTGCTACTTCTTTAAACAGTGTCTGGTGGGGAAATTCTGGGACCAAGCTGAGCGACAGGGGACAGGGAATTCACCTGAGGCTCTACACAAGCATCCGGAGGATCCGGGCTGTGGTGGAGCAGGCCTGTGGAGTAGATGAAGGTGAGACAAGAGAAAGCGGGGCGAGTGAGCGACAGACAGAAATAGATGGAGGAAAAGGACAGAAGACAGGCCCGAGAGTAGAGAGGTCAGCAAAGACTCACCCTCCAGGTCCTCCCGACATTTGGCTGGAGAATTCCAGCAGTTTGATGATTTGTGGGAAGGGTGATTGACTCCAGTTCAGCTTTCTCAACACCCTCCCCTCCCCGATCCCCAAATACACTCTTTCTTGGGCCTTGTCCTTAGGGATAGGCCTGGGGCTCCTTTCTGCCCTCAAGGAGGGAGTGTCCAGAAGGTGGCATTAGACCAATGAGGGCCAGGCGCAGTGGCTCACGCCTGTAATCCCAGCACTTTGGGAGGCCAACGCTGGCGGATCACCTGAGGTCGGGAGTTCGAGATCCCCCTGACCAACATGGAGAAACCCCATCTCTACTAAAAATACAAAAAAATTAGCCCAGCGTGGTGGTGCATGCCTGTAATCTCAGCTACTTGGGAGGCTGAGGCAGGAGAATCACCTGAACCGAGGAGGCAAAGGTTGCAGTGAGCCGAGATCGCGTCATTGCACTCCAGCCTGGGCAACAAGAGCGAAACTCCGTCTTAAAAAAAATAAAAAATAAAAAAGACCAATGAGACGGCTGAGGCCCTGCGGATGTGCACAGTGGTCTGAGGCGGCGGGAGGGGCTCTGTGTTAAGGAGGGGCAGCAGGTGGGGAACCAGGACTTAACATGGGATGAGAGGCACAGGCTGGTGTGCTGGGGCTGGGGGAGGTGTCAGGGCCCATCTTTGGCTTAACAGCTTGGCCCTCGGCCTCTTTCCTGGCGGTCTATCCAGGGTCCCCTTTGTATAGGTTGAATGATCCCGCTTCCGCCATGAGCCCTCTACGACTATGATGACTATGGTCACCGCAATGTGCCACGTGGGTGTGCATGCACACTAATGGTCCTGCTTCAGGGTGCCACTGCCACACCGGGGCACGACTACACACACACCTATCCAGGCAGCCCCCTCGAAGACATGGACAATGGGCCCGGAAGGACACCTGGGCATGGGGGTGGACGTCTCCAGAGCCGGTGACACAGGTAAAGGAATCCTGCAGCAGTGGTCCTCTCCATCCCTGCAGCAAATCAGCTGCCTTGCTTCAACACTCCGGCAAGAACTTGGATTTCAAACTAGTGAAAGAACTAGGGCAAAGGACTGGGACTCCCCTGTATGGCTACTCATTCCGTTCACTCACAGAAACCACCACCACAGCGACCCTCACATTGCAGCTGCTCTGCCCAGGCTCCCCCAGCAGAGCGATCTTTCAGCTTTAATGCCCCTCCCCTCCCGCATCTTGGCGACACACACAGGGCCCGGTGAATAGAGGACGTTTAATATTTCTGTGCTGGTCAAACGGAACACAGGTGGGGAATACACGGGGAGGGGGCAGAGGGCCCCCTGCCTCTCAGGAGGGGTGGCTTGTGAGGGGTGTATGTGGGGGATTCTTGGGAAATATCCAAGGAGTCTTCTCAGTAAAGGGGCCAGGCTAGGGGTGTTATGAGCATCCGATACACCCAGTCCTTGGCCTTGAGTTGGGGTCCCCCATAGGGGGTCTGTGGAGAGTCTCACTTTTTTCCAGCTCTTTTGCTGGAATCCACACTCCCAGCACAATGAGTGACTTGGTCCTAGAGAGGGGTCTGGAGAGCCCCCAGGAAGCAGCCCAGGGTCGGGGAGGAGGGCTCCCGTGCCCACTCCCGAGAGGGTGAGAACCTGCTTCCTCCCCTCCTTTCTCCTTCCCCCAGGCTGGGCAGGAGCAGAGGGGAGGGGAGCAGGGCCCTGCCTCCACTGAGCCCCAGGGTCCTTGGGGTGGATGGAGGAGGGGTGGAGAGAGAGGGTCTTGGCCACCAACAGACACTGTAAACTTTGGTTTAAAACAATAACTTAAGTGGAGGGAGGGCTTCCAGCCTGGGGCCGAGGTGGGAGACTGGGAGGGCAGGTGCTGGGGAGGCGACAAAGGAAAAAGCCAACAAAAAGTTTTGGTTTTTGCTTCCGGCATAAGAAAGGTCTTTGGTCATCCGTTTAACTGGGGCAGGTGGAGGGGCGGGGGTGGGAGGTGGGCAGGGCAGGGGAGCTGAGGGAGGGTGACAGGACTGCAGAGAGGCCTGTAGACTGGATGTGGGTGTGGAGCGGGGGTCCAGCCTGGCCTTCTCCTGGGCTCCCGGCCCAGGCCCCGCCTCTGGCCTCAGGGGGAGCTTGGCTCCACCTGCAGAAGCACACCTGGCACAGACCTCTGTGGGTGAGGCGGTACCAGGCCTCTTCCTGTGGGGGCGGCTGGAGGAGCCCCCAGCAAACAGGGGTGGGGGTGGGGGTGGAGGCCTGGCTCAGCCTGGTTCTGTCTCAGGTTGGGGGCGGGGCTGGAGCCAGGTGGGCCTGCTCACACGGACCCCCACAGGGCACACACAGTCCCACCCCAGCAGCAGAGGGGGCTGTTTCTTCTGGGGATGGTCTGGAACTTCAGTTCCTCCACCCAGGCCACGGCAGGGTGGGAGCTGGGGGTGGAGAGTTCTTTCTTCACAGTATGGAAAAGAAGGCGGAAGGGAGCACGAGTTAGGAAAGTGGGGGCCTCTGGCCAGAAAACACGGCCAGAGCCAGGTGCCAGGGGGCCCTGGGTTTGACAGGGGTGGCTAAGCCCCGCCTGCGGGTCTCCATGGTGCTGAGGGGCCCTGTGGGGAGAGCTGGTGGGGGAGGAGGGCCCTGCTGCTGCTGGTGGTTGGGGGGAGGCGGTTTCAGATGTGGGGAGGGTCTGAGGAGGGGTCTGAACCCTCCGTGTCCTCTACTGGTCCCAGACCAGGGCTGTGTCCCTGGGGGTGGGGACCGTCCCTGCCCCGTGTTTTTGTCAGGTCACACTGGGAGCTGCTGGCCCGGGCCTCCCCCATCTGAGTCCTGGACTTGCCTTGAGGCTCGGGAGGGGCTGTGGAGTGAGGGGAGATGGGGCCTGGATTCTGGAAGGGAGGGGTCTCACCCCAGCCCTGTCGGTCCCTACAGGCCCTTAGGACAGTTCTTCTCCCGGCAGCTCCTCCTCCAGGTCTCTGTCTTCTGGAGGCCCCGAGGCGCTGGGGTTAGGGGCGCCCAGGGGAGGCCCCGGCTGCCTGTCTTCCTCCGCCTCTGCTGGCTCCTCCTTCACGTGCACCTGGTGGCTGAGGCAGAAGTATGGCATGGGCACCCGGTGGCTGTTCTCTGATCCCCTCTGCCCCCTGCCCCCCAAACGCACCCACAACTCTGGAGCACAGTGGGGTGCTGACAGCCCCCTCCCCAGGATCACATAAGCCCTGAGGGCTGATCTCCCCTAGGGCTCTCTTCAAAAAAAGCCGGTGCTGGGGCAGAGACTGCTCTGGGTTGGGGAGGAGAGAAGAGGGGAGCAAAGGGGAGATGAGTGAGTGGAGGAAGGAGAAGAAAGAGAGAAGAGACACCAGGCGAGGTGGCTCACAATGTAATCCCAGCATTTTGGGAGGGCGAGGCTGGTGGATCACCTGAAATCAGGAGTTCGAGACCAGCCTGGCCAGCATGGTGAAACCCCATCTCTACTAAATACAAAAAAATCAGTTGGGCGTGGTGGTGCGTGCCTGTAATCCTAGCTACTTGGGAGGCTGAGGCAGGAGAATCACTTGAACCCAGGAGGCAGAGATTGCAGGGAGCCAAGATCTTGCCATTGCACTACAGCCTGGGTGACAGAGTGAGACTCCATCTTAAAAAAAAAAGAGGGAGAAGAGAGGAGGAGGAAAAATAGGAAAGGAAGAAAAGAGGGGGCAGAGAAGGTGGGGAGGTAGGGAGAGGGGTAAGAACAGGCAGGTGGGACATGGGAGGGCTGAGAGGGTTGATGAGGGAAGGAAGAGAGAAGCCACTTGTCCTGGGGAGAGGTGTGCTGGGGGTGGGATGGGGAACCCCACCCAGAGTGGGGGATGATGCCTCCTCCCTGGTGCTTGAGGGGCACTGGGGTGGGTGGGGGTCCATGCTGTGTGCTCACCTGTACTGGGGTGGGGAGAGGCGAGGAGGGCTGCTGCTGCCATTGCTGGGCAGCGGCTCCACGGGGGCACCCACATCATCGTGGCTGAGGGGCAGGAGGCTGCTGGCGGAGCCAGGGTTCAGCATGCCAGGGCTGTTGAGGAGGGGGAAGCTGCTCTCGGCCAGGGCGGCCTGGAGGGGCACAGGGTTGGGCCTCGTCAATAGCTCCACAGGACGGGGCACACTCAGTCAAGTGCTGTGCCTTCCCCATCTGCTAGAGAGCCGCCTGCGTGTCTGCTACTGGCCCCCTGGGCGGGCAGGTCTGGGCAACCCCAAGCCCCAACTCAGCCTTTGAATGTAGCACCCCTCCCCCATGGCTGGAACTCTGACCCCCAACGTCCTACCTCCCAGCTTTCCTGGAACCTGGGCCTGGCTTATCCCCTCTCCCAGGGGACAGAAAATCCCCAGACTGACAAACCAGGAAAGGGGATGCTATGGGTATGCCATCCTCCCAGCTGCCTGCCTTGTCTGAACCCAGCCTTGAAAGCAGACGAGGAGACTGGCCCCAAGTTGGGGTGGGGCAGAGAGGTGGGGTCTTGGAGAGTTTGGGTCTTCACCCTCTTTCCCTCCTTTGGCCAGTCCTCTGCAGGGGAGGATGAGGGTCTCTTGTATGAGAAAGCAAGGGGGCGGGAGGTAGAGGTGAGTGGGTGGGCTCTGGGCCGGTCACCTGGTAGCTGGCATTAAGTGCTCCATAGCTGAGGCCCGAGATCATGTTCTTCACCAGGGTGGGGCTCCTGGAGGACAGAGAAGGCCATCTTTGGCTCACTCATTCACTTAGCTCTTCATGCGCATCTCTTTACTCTCACTAAGTCAAGGCCTGTGCTGGAAATGGGTCCCATTCCCTATTCCAGGAGGCCAGAGCGGATCAGCCACTGTCTTGGAGCTGTGTGTGTGCTTGGTCTGATTCGGTCCTCACACTGAACTGGCCCTCCAGGAGCAGCCCCTTCACAGGTGGATGCAGGGGGCTTGGTTCAGGGACCTGTCCAGGTCTCGGAGCTGGGAAGTGGGAACTGGCATCCCCCCAATGTCTGCCTTCACAGCATGCTGCCCCCCACCCGTTTTCTCTCTCCGGTCTAGATTTTCCAGTGTTTGGCAAGGTCCGATCTATAGCCTCAGTAGTTACACACCTATTCTGCCCACACTGTCTTGCCATCCTAGATTCTGGGACATGTCAGACATATGCTCAGCCTGTCCCCACATGCTCCATACAGAAGGCTTCTCTGCACAGGAAGGTGTTTGGGAGTTGGGACAGGAGAAGCAGTGGCTGAGGGCTGTCCCTCTTCCAGTGATGACACCATCACAGAGCTCTCACAGGGCCTAAGGAAGAGGCCAAAGGTCACCAAACTGGTGAAAGCAGAGGTGCAAGTGCAGCCAGGTCTTCTGATGTAAGTCAGTAATGAGACATGCCAACACCCGGCCTGGAGACTGGCCCCGGGCATTCACCAGGGCATGGCTTCCCTCCTTTCTCCACGCTCCCACACTGCCTGGGGTGCAAAGGCTCCAGCCTGGAGAGCAGGCATCTTTGAGGGGAGCAGACACCCCACACCTCAGAGACATCCATCTAACTTGTTCTCCTTACCCAATAGCTTTGGCCCAAGGGGCACAGCAAGCAGGTGGCTGGGGTGGGGGTATCTGGGGTGGGGAGAAGGCCACTGCTGCTACGTGGAAGCCAAAAGGGAGGTCCTGACCCTGTCCCAGGCTCCTCAGTTTCCGTTTAAACTGCCAGGTGGAGGCCAGGTGCCATAGCTCATGCCTGTAATCCCAGCATTTTGGGAGGCCGGTGCGGGCAGATCACCTGAAGTCAGGAGTTCGAGATCAGCCTGGTCAACATGGTGAAACCCCGTCTCTACCAAAAATACAAAAATTAGCTGGGTGTGCTGGTGCATGCCTGTAATTCCAGCTTCTCGGGAGGCCAAAGCAGGAGAATCGCTTGAACCCAGGAGGTGGAGGTTACAGTGAGCCGAAATCGTGCCACTGCACTTCACCCTGGGCAACAGAGCAAGACTCCCTCTCAAAAAAATACTAGGCCGGGTGCGCTGGTGCACGCCTGTAATCCTAGCACTTTGGGAGGCCAAGGCAGGTGGATCACCTGAGGTTGGGAATTCGAGACCAGCCTGACCAACGTGGTGAAACCACATTTCTACTAAATACAAAAAAATTAGCCAGGCATGGTGGCGGACACCTGTAATCCCAGCTACTCGAAAAGCTAGGGCAGGAGAATCACTTGAACCTGGGAGGTGGAGGTTCCAGTGAGCTGAGATCGCTCCATTGCACTCTAGCCTGGGCAACAAGAGTGAAACTCCTTCTCAAAATAAATAAATAAATAAATAAATAAAATAAAATAAAATAAAATAATAAAATTAAAATAATAAATAAATAAACTGCCAGGTGGTGAAGCCGAGCACAAAAGACTAGGAGGGCAGAGACCTGGTCCTGGAACCAGCTCTGCCACAAATCTGCTCTGGGGCCTCCTGCCAGCCCCTGGCCCTCACGGGCCCTCCTCTGCCGTAAGATGAATTGGTGGGGTCCCGGGACCTCAGAGGTCTCGTCATCCTGATAAGCTGAGAAAGCGGGTGTCTTGGGGGTGGCAGCCCCTCACCCATGGCCCGTTGGCCAGCATCTGCCTGTGTGTCAGCTCTAGCCAGGGCTACCTGGGGCCCCCGTCTCTCTCTGCTACCAGGCCTCCCGCTTGGCCCCTTCCCTCAGTCAGAACGAGGACAGAAGAGGACATAAATGTCTGCCTTCTGATTATCCATCACGTCCAGATTCCAGTCCCCTGTCCCCAGGCACTAGTCTCCTCTGCTCCTTTCTCCCCACACCCCTTCCCCCAGCCAGGAAGGATCTGGTGCACATGGGTACCCTGGAGAGGCAGGGGGTGGGGGTGAGCTGGCTTCTGCCCCCTGGGCAGGTACACCCCACCCAGCTCTGGACGCACGTACCCTGTCATCTTTGGCGGCCTCCGCTTCTGATACTCCTGCTCGTCCACAGTCCACACGGCACCCTTGACGTTCTCCACGCGGACGAAGCACTTGTGCAGGCTGAGGTTGTGGCGCACGGCATTCTGTGGGTGCAGTGAAGAGGAGCTCAGAGGTGGTTTGCTTGGCCAAGCACAAACAGGACAGTCCTCATCCCATCCCATGTCCCACGCAGCAGTGACCCACCTTCCCCAGCTCAGGGATGAGCAGGGGAGGGGGGTGGGCTGGAAGGAGACCCAACCAAAGGGAAGGCAGGCCCCTACCCTTTCCATAGAGCCAGGGGCTCCCAGCCTCTTCACCATGGATGACCCATTTTATTAGCTGCCTCCTCTCTCCTTGCCGCATCTTGGAAAGTTCTGTCTACTAACTAAATGCTATCTAGTTAGTAATAGTCTGTTTCATCATCTTTATTAATCAAAGACACATGTAATTGTTACTCAGGGCTTTGGATCAGCAGCAGATCACATTCGGGCCCCAGCATCTCTGCAAGCCCAGGATGCTTTATCTCAGGTGCATGCAGAATTTCCACTAAGCTTTTAAGAGTTTGGGAAAGAACTCACAAACCCTCACTGCCACCTCCACTGACCCACAGGAGCCTGGGAGCCATGCTTTGAGCTGTGGCTCAGAACAGGCAGCTTATATTTTGAGAGCATAAGGTATACAGTAGAGGCCTCATACATACTTGTTGAAATAAACAGGGAGAGAGGAGAGTGTGGGTTGACAGCTGAGAGGCAGAAAGTGGAGAGAAAGAAGATAAGTCACCTTGTCCATCCCACCTCCTCCTGGAAGGATAACTTCAAGAATTGAGGCCATCTGGTTTGTAGGATGCTTGGGTGAGGGCGGGGTGCTTGACCCAGTTCCCCCCTTCATCGCCATGGGACCCCGCACAAGGGCCCTAGTCTGCCCCGCCTCATCCTGTCCCTCAGTCCTGTCCCTGCACCCTCCTCTCTCATCTGCACTGCCCCCATCGACAGCTCCCGGTTATCACCATCCCTGCCTGCATCCCTGTCCCTGTTACCTGTCCTCCCTTAGCCTCCCCCGCCTCGTCCCCATCCTTGTCTCCTCTTTACATTTCTAAACGGGGAAGAAAGCGGGTAGGGCAGGCAGCCCGTGCCCCTGGAGATCCCCTCTCCCTCTCTCCCTTCCAACTCTTGCCACTTGCAACTGGCCCGATTTCATTACCAATTTTAATTTGCCTCTAATTAAATCCTGTGTATTTTTCCGACTCGCTTGCTAATCCACGAGGGAGGCGGGCGGCTGGAGTGGAATCTCTTGGAGCGATAATTACAAAGGGCCTAATCACGCCGGGGCTCCTGCCTCGGAATAAATTTGCCCGCATTACGGGGCTCCGATCCTCCGCTTTGCAAATGAGAATGACCCCAATTTCCGAGGATGGCCTCACCGGGGCTTTTTTCCCTCATTTCGAAGCCTGATTCGTGATGAGAGACTAATTCGTTACGCTGAAACATTAACGGCAATTTAAGGGGTCTGGCGGGGGCTGCGTAAACAAAAGGACGGGCCCACAACACGGGCCTTGGGAGGGGATGGACACAGGGAGGGCCAGCAAGGACCATCAGCTTGGCAGATGGCAGCTCCGTCCCTGGATGAACGGCAGCTGGCTGGGCCCACACCATGCCGGTTTCCAACCCTTCTGCCCTGGTCTGAGGTGGAAAGTATCTCAGGGTGGGAGCCAGCAAAGGTGAAGAAGGGAAAGAAGGAAGCACAAATAATGTGGGAGAGGAGGAGAGATGACCTGAGGGGCTGAGAAATGAGTGGAAAGTAGAGGTAGAAGGGAAGCAGAGTTGGGTGTAGACGGCGTATTTCCAAAGTAACATGAATGAATTTGGTTGAAAAAAACCAGAAGGTCAAAGTGGACCTCAAGTTGGATGGATTCTGTTGTGCCATGAGGAAGGCTCAGGCAGTTTCCTCGGGCAACAAAGGCAGCAGCAGAGTACTGCTAACAGGGAAAGTCACCACCACTTTCCCCAGCCCAGATGCTTCTTACTAGACCCTAGACTAGGTGAGGGGAGATGGGGGTGAAGAACTAGGAGGAGAGGGAGAAACACACCACAGAGATGTCAAAGGCTGGGCTGGGCAAGGGTGGCAGGGTTAGAATATTGGGGGTGGCTTCAGGATGGTCATTGAGTGGTTTAAGGAAGTCACTGAATCTGACCTCTAGAGAAGAATTAATTGCAGCAGGGCATAACAGGTAAGAAAGAAGGAAGGAAGGAAAGTGGCTTCGCAGTACTTTGCCCCCAAAAAGGAGGCTGTCTTATGGAAAGGAGGCTCTATATTGCTACCCCTAAAGGCAAAGGATTAATATGCATTATTCAACATTAGGTAATAATTATAACGATCCCTTACATTTGTAGGGCTCTATCATTTATAAAAATCTGGTATCTGAACTGACTTGGAGGTTGGAGACTGGACCAGGTGGTCCCAAGCAAGCCCTGCTGGCTCAGAAAGAGGGCAGGAATGTGGTTGGCAGAAAATGACATCACTCACAGCCAATGAGAGCAGCTGTCCCAGCCTCCCAGCTTCTCCCAAGCTTTGGGAATTGGGTATGGGGATATGAAGGTCATGATGCAGTCCCTTCGGCTGCATTTAGCATACTCCCAGGGAAAAGATAGGCAGGCACTGTGCAGACCCCACCAAGTCCTGGGCGCTGGTGGGGAGGAGGGGCTCAGTGACACTTGTTGAAACCTAGTGGGATTGGGGGAGGTAGCCCGTTTAACTGCAGTTTCTTCAGTGGCCAGCAGGGGGACTCAGGAGCCAGGGATCCAATTAAGGTTCTGAGATAGAGTCCTTCCCCGTGTCTAAGCTTCCCTGCAGGGGCCAACACTCTCTCCTCCTTCCCCCCACCCCACCCGGCCCCCGCCCACTCTCCCAATTTAGATATCACCTTCCCACCTTGACACACACACACACACACACACACCCCTTTTGGTTATAGAAAAATAAATGGCCTAGTGCCCTAGCATCTCTGTGTCCCATTTTTCTAGGGTCCCCCTCTTGCCTGCTTCTGCTCTCCCAGGAAAACTTATGGCTGAAGGTGTTGAAATGACTAATTGGATAGAGACAATTATCTTCCTGCCAGGGACGGCAGTGCTGGGGAGGGCTGTGAGTGCTGTCAGTGCTCCAGTGTGTGGTCCACGGCTCTTGGTCCATCCATGTGTCTATACCTGCACCTTCCTAGCCCCAGCCCAGGCTTTAGAACATGTACCTTAAGCCAACTTGGGCATCAACAATTCCTAGAGGCCCTACTTCATGGGGCTGGCATCTTTGGGGCCCTTGGGGGTGTGCCCTAGAGAAGGATTGCTTCCCAGAAAGGAGGCAGCACCAGGCTGGCAGGAAGGGATCCCTAAAAGGTGGTTATGGAACAATCCACAGCTCCTGCTGAGGTGGGTGTGGGCACGCAGCCCTGGCTGGGCCCTTGGGTGGCTGTTTCTGCAGGACTAATTGTTTAGGGAACTAATTATTAGGCAGCCTTGGTCTCCACGGGATATGGTAAGTCCAAGGGTGACTGGGGCCCAGAAGGTGGAAGGGGCCTGCTTCACCTTCCAGGTGGCAGTGTTTCTGCGGAAATAGGCGAACATCCTGGTGAACCAGTTATAGATCTCATTCAGCGTCAGCTGCCTGTCAGGGGTTTCCAGGATGGCCTGTGGGCAAGGAACAAGCAAAGGGACAGTCAGCCTGGGCCTCGAAGGGTCACAGCTCTGGGTTCCCTCGCCCAGTATCTCTCCCTTCTGCCTGGCCCCGAGCTCACCTTGTGAGAAGACCTGCTCAGAAATGTGTGGATAACAAGATGGGTGGTGGCTGGTGGGTCTCCTGAGAGACACAGGCTGGCTACAGCCCGGCCAAGGATAAAGAGGGCAGGAGCTTCCAAGGGCTATATATTTACAAAAAGGACTGGAGTTGCTTCTGGAGAGGAAATGCCTTTAGTACCCAGCCCTGGACTGAGGGTGAAAGCAGTCAGTCCTGTCTTTCTTGGGCGAGACATCCACCAGGTGGAGGCTGTTTGGAATTTATCCTCATTTTGGCAAAAGGCACACTAAGCACAGTGTGTGTGTGTGAGAGAGAGAATGTGTGTGAGGGTGTACATGCCTGTGTGGGTATCAGGGAGAATATATGTGTTCATGTATGTTCACGCTTGAGTGTGAATACTATGTGAACACTGGTGACATGAAGATCATGGGCTTGAGGGAGGAAAGAGGAAGGAGACAGACAAAGAGCGACTCTAAGTCTATCATGGGGTGCTGTGTACACGGAAATCAGCACACAAATGTCAAGGTGGGTGTCAGCAGGAAGAGCAGTGTGTACACCCTCAGAGACACATGACCCTACCCAGCAGGCTGACGGGGCCCAGCCTGCAGGATAGCCCCGCATAGCAGAGAGGGAAGAGGGCCATGTGAGAGGGAGCGGGACAGCTCCACTGCTTGGCCCCAGGACCCTCCTGGAGGCAGGGGTGTGGTGGGGGCTGGGGAAGCAGCCTGTGTGCCATTCCCTACCCTCCTCCTACCTGCCCTGCTCACCTGGCGGATGAGGGAGGCGTAGGTGAAGGGGGGCCGGACGTCGGCGTTCTTGTAGAACTCATGATTCTGGGCCAGCTCTGGGGAGACAGGCAGAGGATGAGACAGCCAGACATGGGGCTCAGCTGGGAAAAACAGCCTCACTCTGCTATCACCCTGCGGACCCCAGCCCACCCTCACCTGAGGAGATGGGGGAGCAGAACTTGTCACTGCTTCTCCGACGGGCTGGGCCTCCACCATGCAGGGAGGCAGAGCCCAGGCCAGGGGGCCGTAGGGGGGTGACAGGGGCTGCGGCTGAGGTCGGGGGATGCACGAGACCATCTGGGAACGAGTCTGCTGCAGAGACGGTCACCTTGGAGAATGAGGAGGAGCCGGGGACCGGGTTCAGCTGTGAGCAACGGGGAGGGTACTGAGACCAGTGCCCGAGGGTGGGGGTCCCAAGGCTCCGGGTCCGTGGAAGGCTCTGGGAGGGGCGGGGAGGGGAGCAGCACTCACTGGCTGGCTGAAGGGCTTGGGTTCCGAGGGCCGCATGTGCAGGTGGGCCATCATGGCCTGCAGCCGCTCGCTCTCCTTGGCGAGCTGTGGAGGGTGGCAAGGCAGGAGGTGAGCAGGAGGCTGAACCCTGGAGGTAGTGTTGTCCCATCCCTCCACCGCCAGGCCCTTCAGAAGGTCACCGCTTCACACCCCCATTCGCCTCCTTGCCTCAGCATCCCGGCTCCCTCTCTCCCCCTCTCCAGGGAGGCCTCAGCAATGCTCTGCCCCTCAGGGGCTGCCAGCTCCACGAAGCCTCTCCCTTTCTCCCCTGGACGGCAACCATTTGAGCCTTCCCAGTGCGTCCTGGCTGGAGCTTATCCCTGCCTCTACATGTTGGGGGTCTTCTTCCTCCCCACCCGCAGGGGGCGGCCACTGTGCCTTGTGCAGTGGCACTTGTGTGTGAGGGCCTCACATACTGAATGCAGATGCAGGAATGGATGAATGGCTCAGACACCCCATTCATAAACTCAATGGGTCTTTCATGACCACCCTCTCACGCCAGGGCTGAGGGTGACGGGCAGGTGCTGGAGGGAGAGGGGTGAGCACAGAGGAGCTGCCCTGAGTAGCTTCCTAGGAACCCTGTGCTGCCGAGTGTCCCCTCCCAAAGAGCTGGGAGGCTCCCTTGGGAGAGCCAGGCTTCCTGGGTTCTAATCCCAACTCTGCTGCTCACAGGCAAGTTACGTGAGCTCTGTGGGCCTGTTTTCTCCGTCTGGAAAATGGGGACAATAACGGTACCCACCACATAAGGTTGTTGAGAGGATTCCTTGAGTTATATAAAGTATTTAGTACAGCACAAAGTAAGTGCCCCATATGTTAGCTGTTAATATTATTTTTGACGTTTCTATGTAGCATGAGTCTCTTCTGGACCTCCCAGCAGAGACGCCCCCAACCTTGGTTTACCCCTCAGAATCCAGCTGTCCTCACCTCACAACCATGGTCATTAGGACCTAGAAAGCATAAGATGGTGGCTTTGACCATAGGACCCTTCCATGAGACCCTCCCAACAGAGCCCACCTAGCAAGTCAGTGCTGTGGGTGGGCAGGGGCTGGAGCCCACCATGTCCCTCCCCAGCATCTTCCGGGCCACACCTGGATCTCCAGCTGCTGCACCACCTGCATCTGTACCCGGCACTGGGCTGTGCTCCGGTCATCCAGGGCATGCTCTGTGTTGAGGTGTCTTCAAGGGGAAGGGAGGAGAGAAAGTTGCCTCCGGTTTCCCTGCTGCCACCATCCTCCCATCCTATCCTCTAATCCCACCCACGGCCTGAAAAGCAGACAGACCAAGAGATACAAAGAAGAGAAAGAGGTGGGAAAACGGGGCAATGGAGGAAGGCTTCTCCCTTCTCGTCAGCCTCCTTTGATGTCTTTGCTAAAATCCCAGCTACAGAGAGATCTAATTGCAAATGAACTAATTAAGTAAACCTCTGACGAAGCGTGAAAACAATTTGTTTGACCCTGATGCTGCAAGGGTCTGGGAGACAGTGGAGTTAATCAGTCAGTGACAGAGCCTGGCACGGCTGTGGCAGCTGGCCGCCTGCTGCCAGCCGCCTGTCCACCTCCCGCCCTGCCTGTCTGTGGCCCTCAGCCTGTCACTCGCCATCACTCCCCGGGGCTGAGGCTGGAGAGGAGCTGGGGAGGGTGGGGGGAGGAGAAATGCTTATGTTTGTCCTCTCCTTCTCCTACCCGCACGCTGTGCTGGGGATGGGGTCGGAGAAATGCAGGCCCAGAAATATAGACAGGATAGGGAGTGGGAGGATCAGGGAGTCCGTGGGGGGCAGAGAAGGAACTAGAACCCCCTGGAGTGAGGACAGTAGTACAGCTAGTGAGGAGGGCCCCAAGAAGGGGCAAGCAGAGGGCAGGGATGGGGGAGGGGCCCTGTGGGGAAAGGCTGCTGGGGGAGGGGCTAGGGGTGACACCTACTTGATAAACTGGCCCAGGTCTTCACACAGGGTCTCACAGCCTGGCCACTTGCACTCTCCGTGTCCGTACAGGGGGTGGGAGCCGGGGGTCTCCTCGTGGGAAGAGCTGGGAGGACAGCAGGGAGGCGGCCGATCAGGGACCCTGAAGACCCCAGCGGCCCTGTAGTCAGCTGAGCACCAGCTCCCCTGCTGGTGACATTTCTGTCCCTAATACAGATTTCCTAGTGGCCAAGCAAGCACCATCTGTACACCCCGGAGAGGGAGTGAACCTCTGGTCCCTGGGCTCCACCCCCTCCCTCCCAGTCCCCATCACAGAGTCAGCCCTGGGGGGGGCGGTGGGGGCCAGGTCCACCCCCAGGGAGGGCTTTGGTGCCCCTCCCAGCCTGGGCCCCGTACCTGTCTCTCCGAGATGTGAGCACAGTGGGCTGTCCGTTGGGCAGGGTATGGTGGGAGAGAGGGGGTGAGACCTTGGGGGGAGCGGCGAACGAGGTAGCGGTGGCGGCCGTGCCAGTGAGGTCCAGCCCCTCCTGCTTGACGCTGTCCTCGGCAGGCTGCCCGGGGGCACCCTCACCCTTCCACAACTGGGGCAGGTCTGTTGGGCAAACAGCTGCTGTGGGAGAGACAAGGGAGGCTGGCAGGGCCCCACGAATGCTCGGCTTTCTACCTGGCCCCAACAGCAGGGGCTGCCAGCTCTTGGGTACAGGCAGGGCTGTGGGGTTGGGGCTGGGAGGGGAGGAGTGATGGGCGCTCACCTTGCGGAAGGGTCTGGAGGGGCCCCGAGGCTTGGTTGGGCTGCAGGCTGACCAGCCCCTGCCTCTGCAGGTTGAGCAGGTGCTGCTGCTGCAACTGTTGCATTTGCAGGAGCTGCTGCTGGAAGGCCAGCTGCTTGTTCCCCAGCGCCTGGTGAGGGGCCCGAGGGGGCGGGCAGAGAGGGGTGCCATCAGCTTCAGGCATGCCATCTGGCCCCCACCCTGCGGCCACCCCCTCCCAGGGCCTGTCAGCCCCTGGAGCTGTCGTTGTGGCGTCTGCAGCTGCAGTGTCTCTGCTCCCGGCCCAGCTTCCATAAGGCTGCATGCCTCCTCGCAGTAAACACACGCATGCACGCACGCACGCACGCGCGCAAACACACACAGCCAGACCCAGACACGCAGCACGACGCCCTCCCTCCTCCCGCCTCTCTCCTTCCGCTGCTTCAGCTCCCTGCACCGCAGCTGTGCACGCCTGGGGGGGCCTCATCACAATGATCGATGAGCCTGTCAGGTTCTGGGGGCCGCTCCTGCCTGGAGGGCACCCTTCCTACATGCCCGGGGTGCCCCCCTTCTGCTCTGGGGAGGGAGTTCTCTCTCCCCCAGCTCTTTTCCTCTCTTGCTTTTTAGATACAGAGAATCAAGGAGTCTGACGGGACTCACTGGGATCCAGGCTTGGAGAAGAGTCACATCACCACTGCCCAGGCGCCCTGTGCTTGCTGGCTCACCCACTCTACCTACCCCCACCCATTCAGTTCTTCACACAGGCACTGACAAGTCAAGCTGTCAGCAAGTCTCTTTTGCGCCCCAGAAGCCAAGCATGTCCTGGGTGGGTTGAGAGGCAGAGATGTCTCTGCCTGCCTGCTGGGGGTGGGAAGCATGGGGTAGGGTGGGGGCTAGCTATTCAATACAGAGACACAGGATAAACTTAGCCTAGAGATTTACCTGCCAATAACACAGCAATTACAAGACTGCGGAGGGGGAGGCTGGGGGTACTGGAGAATGCCTGGGTGTCAGGGCAGCCTTCCGGGAAGAGGAAACTGAGAGCTTGGGACTGCGGTTGGGCAGCGGGAGAGATGTACAGGTCTGGGACCCAGGGGAGAAGGGCCACCAGGGCCTGGTATAGAAGCTCCGATGGGGCAGAGGGTGTAGTCTGGGGAGCTCTGAGAGGAGACTGAGGGGTGGCTGGGCAAGTCACGACAAGAACGGGAAGAAGCTGGGGGCAGGCTGAGGTAAGGGGAGGTGGTTTGCTGAGGGACTCGGAGATTTGCGGGACAAGGAGGGGAGGGCTGAGGTGCTGGGTCACGAAGAGACAAGGGTACAGGAAGATGGCGTGACCACAGGGCAGCTGCACACAAGCGTGGCCCGGCAGACGCCACACACAGGGGTGACACGTACACACCTGTCTATACCCGTGTGCACAGAGACAACAACACGAGGCAAGGAGAGAAAGAACGAACGAGGATGAGGGGAGATGGAGACACGCAAGAACCACCATTCTCATTTCTCCCACACTGCTCCTTGATCCTCTTCCTCAACCTTTTCTTGATTTTTCTACTATTCCTGCAAGGCAATTCCCTCCTGACTGGCTCTAGACATCCAGCCTCCGGGCAGGGGGTGAGGGCGGTGGGGGACCCTACTACGGCCCCTTACCTCTTTGGGCTGTGGCTTCCCAGCCTGCTGCTGGGTGAGGAGTTGCAGGTGGAGCTGCTCCTGCTGCTTCTTGTAGTACTCCTGCAGCTGGGGGGGTGGGGGAAGGTTACCACTGGCAGGGGACTGCTATCCCCACAACAACCCCAGCCCTGTCCCATCTGGGCTCCTGGGGGCAGGAGAAGGGAGTTTCCCTAAAACATGGCCTGGCTCTCCCCAGTCAGCCTAGAGGGGCCCTGAGCAGGTCTGGGTGGGGAGGGAGGGGGCAAGGGATGGAGGAGATTCATTCCCACAGCTCTGAACCCTCCCAGCTTTTGGTGGATCTCCTGAACAGGTCATAGGGGACAAGGTGACAGGATGTTCCAGTACTCTGCCCTTCCCTGTTCAGGAGACAGAATTGGGGCCAGCATGCAGGGAGGGAGGAGGGGGAGTATTGTGGGGGCAGGGCTGCCATGAGAGATGCCTGACCTTTGACCTCTCCCCACTACCCTAGAGGAATGCAGATCAGTCTGGCCTGAGCAGTCTCTCTGGTTTCTGGGACAGCTTGGGCCCTTGGTGAGGTGTAAACAGGGTGGGAGGAGCCAGGTCAGGCAGAGGAGGAGGGACCAGCTGTCCTGGGGCCAGACTCACCTGCTGGAGCATGAGGGCTTGCTGCTGCTGGAGCAGGGCCTGCAGCTGCGGGGGTGACAGGATCTGCTGCATCTGTTGCGGTGTAAGCATCTGCGGCGACATCATGGCCACCGACACAGGCACCTGCGGGATTCGGCCCGTTAGCCCCGTCCCCTCGACCCCACCCCAGGAGGAGGCACCACCCAGTGCCCCACTCACAGCGTGGCAGAGTGGCTCCCAGGGAGGCTGCCTGGGTTCCAGTTCTGGCTCTGCCACCTGCTGGCTGTCTCTCTCTTTGGACGGTGACTTACCTCCTTGTAGTCTGTTTTTCTTATCTCTAAAATGAAAACAGTGATAGTGCCTACCTATTAAGGTCACCATGAGGACTAATCAGTGAATACTTAAAACAAGGCCTGGCACAGAGCAAGTGCATATAAGGGTTGGCTATTACCATAGGACCTGCCATCCTCAGAGCAGGAAGATTAGGCTGTAGTGACACTGGTCAGCAGAACCCATGCTTTGGCTGGTTCCCCCCGGTAATGGGGAGGAGCAGCACACTAGGCCACCCATAGTCTCACACAGTCTATTTTGAGACCACTTCCTGCAAGGTGGGCCTGGCTGGGAGGGCAGTCTACAGCATGGGAAGGATTCAAAACGCGGCCCACCTTTGCACGAGGACCTGCACTTTGTCTCCTCTCACACACCCCAGCACACCTGCCTGGAGGGCACACACAGTGGCCAGAGCTGAAGCCCACGGAGTGCTCTTGGTGCCATCCTGGTCCTGGTGTGCGTGCATGTGTGTAGCTATGTCTAGGGTGGGGTGGGAAGAACAGCAGGCAGGGAGTTAGCAGGGCAGGCTTCTGCTCCTAGCTCTGCACTGAACTGGCTGTGTGACTCTAGCAAGTCACTTTCCCTCTCTTATGTTTCGGTCTCCTCAAACATAAAACATAGGAGACTGGGCTGTAAGAGATGATTCCTTCTAGGCTGGAACATTCAGAATTCTCAAAGTATAACAGCGTTCTGCCCCCTGCCCTGGGTCAGGCCTCTAAAGAAGGCCCAAAGAATCCCGCTACAGGGAAAAGATTCAGAGAAAAGCAATGACATCATTCTCTTCCCAGCCCCACCTCCCCTGAACCCCCCAGGCTTGTGCAGTCATGGACGGGCAGGTCTCAGCTGCTATTTTGTCTTGTTCCCGTTTTAGCAGGACAGGTGCTCTGATGGGGCTGTCTGCTGCCCCTTCCACTCTGTGACCTCATGCATACAGGACTCTTCCATAATTTCCTCTCTCATTTCCAAGCTCTGGCAGAGTGCCTGGCACACAGTAGGTACTCACTAAGTGTTTGCCCCCCAGAGCTGAAATGCCTTCTCCGGCACCTCAGAGGCCCCTCTGCCAGCCCCAGAGCAGGAAGGGAAGGGTACAGGGCTAGCCCAGTCAGGGAGGAGTGCTGTGCAGAGACTTGTCCTAGACTATGACAGGCTAGGTCCTCAGGGTCCTCCCCCAAGCCTCAGCCTCACCTGTGGGGTAGGGGAGGAGGAGTTGGTTCTCTTTTCAATGCCTGGCAGGGGCAGGACTCAGCCTTGAACCACCCCTTAAGCCATGGATTAGGAAATCCCCAGGCAGAGAAGCAACCGGGGAGGTACAGTGAATCCAAGGACATCGGGGAATCCCACTGCTCCCAACACCTCTTGCTCACCCCACCACTAGTAGCTGTCCCTGCCCCTGGGCTTTACTCCTCTATCCCAGCCCATCCCTATCCACAGGGCCCTGGGAGGGGTAACACCTAGCTCTTTAGTCATGGGCATACCATGTGAATGAAGTCTCCAAGGGACCTCTAGGCCAGTGGGGGATGTACCCTTAGGAGTGATTTTAGTTCTTTTTTTTTTTTTTAACCTCATTTTTACCAATGAGGAGACTGGGAAAGTCTGGCGGCCTTAAGTGGCAGGGTTGGGATTTAAGCCCAGGTCTGCATACTCCATAGCTCCCAGGGTTTTCACATCCTATGCTGCCTGCCCCACCCCAGGGCAGGTCTTGGGAAGGGTTAGGGAGAGAATGTGGAGGTGGGACGTCTGGAGGCTGAGGGGGCTGATATGGCTGAGATCCCAAAGGCTAACTTCCTACTCTATGGTTATATCCCAGAAGGACTCTCTGAAAGCCAGGCTGCAGGGGTGGATGTGGGGGCCTGGGGTTGGAGGCAGACAACGGCATAGACCCAACACCAGAGCCAGCCCCTAAGTCTGTTGTTGGGTGTTCCAGAGGCAGTTGGGGAGGCTGCTCAAAGAAGGTGGGTTTTGCCATCCAAAGACATGGAACAAGTACCACTGTCCTTTCTTTCCTCCTCCCAAAGGGATGCCCAACAAAGAGAGGCATCCTGGTGAGGGTGAGCTCAGAGCCCTAGATTTCTGGGTCAGGTGACCTTGGTTTTTGTCTGATATTTACTAGTCTTGAAATCACCAAGCCTCACTTTCCCTGTTGGCTAACTGGGATTTGGGGCACCTGCCCTCCCTGCATCATTAGCGGATGTTGCTGACTGCTTATTACGTGCCAGGCATGGCACTTGGCTAAGCCCTTTACACGTATATCTCATGGAATCTTCAGGGCAACCCTGTGAGGATGGTGTCATCATCATTAACATCTCACAGATGAGACGGGAAAACTGAGGCCCAGAGAGGTTAAATTACCTGCCCTGACCCTGACCCCAAAGAGACAGTGGGAGCAGGGGTGAAAGTGACTTGTACGCCATTAAATTCCACGTAAACGTGAAGAAAATCACTTTTTAAAACATTCTGGATTTTCCCTTTCCCCTCTTCTGTCTCCTCCCCTGGTGTGCCTTAGGTTACTGCCAGACAAAGGTCACTGAGGACCAAGGCACTAGGACACTCATTCTCACTGCTGTGACAGCTGAACTAGAGACGAACGTGGCCCGCAACAGGAAAGACTGAGACCAGACACTCAGAAGATCTTTCCAGGCACCAGGACTGTGAGTCACTGACAGGGGCATGCAAAAAAAGGATGTGGCCTTTCCTTCCTTGGGCCTTTCTTACTTGGACGCAGGGGAATGGAAGAGATGACCTTGGAAGGCCTCCTTGGCACTTGCTGTTCCTGCCACTTGGCTGAGCAGCTGCCTGTGGAGGCTGCTACAGAGATCTGGATGGATTACATGGTGTGCACTCACCTCGAGGTGGCCCACTGGGGTCACAAAGGGTCTGGGAAGTGGCAGCCGCATGCTGATCTCTTGAGCTGGTTGACCTCATCCACCTCTCCCTGTGACCCTTGGGGGTCTGAGAACTGAGCTGGAGCTCCTCTGGTGTCCCTGCTGGCCGCTCGCCAGGCTCAGATGCCTCGGGATGGGTGCTCTGCAGCTAGCAAGCTCAGCAGCGCCCATGAGTCAAGCATCTGGAGGGTAGTTGGGCAGCTAAGTGCTAACTGAAGCCCTGGCAGTGTGAGCCCCGGGCCAAACACCGGCAGCGGCCTCCAGCCCCTCCCTCAGGGACCGTGCAGCCAGCCATGAATACAGTGTGCTCGGCTGGATGGTCTGACTGGAAGGAACAGGGACAGTGCCTGACACATAGGAAGCTTATTTGGGGGCTGAGAGTGGGAATGAATGCAATTTGGTGCCAGGATCAAGGACCCAAATTGTCTTTAAAGTATGGGGTCCTGTGAGTGGGGGGCAAAGTGGGGAGACCAGGCAAGACTTTGATTTGGCTTAAACTCTCCCGCAAATGACCAGAAGTCCTCAAACTAATTCTGGGCTGTAGCTGCAGCAAGGAAACATAGCAGTGCAATATAAAGAAGAACTTCTGGAAATGCCAGATGGGGATGGACGAAGCCAAGGCCCCAGCCACCTTGGCCCCCACCATGTTCTCAACTCTCGGCCACCTGTGCCGCCTTCTGTGATAGGCCTCTCCCTGGTGGGGTCCAGGCCTGGAAGGAGGGCCCCTCACTAGGCTAGGGCTGGAGACCTGATACAGTTTTGGAAACTCTTCTAAAGCTGGCTCTGGAGGAGAAGGGTGATGAATGTGGCTGGGAGGTGTGTGGGCAGAAAATCCTGCTGGGGAGCAGAGCAGCATTCTGTGGGGAGCCCTGGGAAAGGAACTGCCCTTGATCTCCCTCCATTATCCACTGCACTCAGGCTCAAGATGCACTTTTCTGCTCAGGTGGGGAGCCCAGTCCTTGCTCTCACCAGTCTTGAGCTCACGGAAGAGCATTTCAAGGCCCTGGGCCCTACTTCAGGACAAGGATCCGACCTCCTTGGAGATAATAAACTTAGGAATAGGGGCAGAAAGCAAGGAAGGTGTCCAGGGTTGGAGGAGAAATAGAGGGATCAATATAGGCAGGGAATCCAGGCTCCTGGGGAAGCATGGCCCCAAGAACCCCCATTTCCCTGAGACCCTGAGAACTATCTGGCCTAGGCTTCTACACCTGGCAAATACTGGCATTATTACCATGCCAAGCACAATGCAGAGATTAAAAGTGTGAGTTCTACTGGCCGGGCACGATAGCTCATGCCTGTAATCCCAGCACTTTGGGAGGCAGAGGCGGGCAGATCACCTGAGGTTGGGAGTTTGAGACCAGCCTGATCAACATAGAGAAACCCTAAAAATACAACGCTACTAAAACCTACTAAAAATACAACTCTACTAAAAATACAAAATTAGGTGGGTGTGGTGGTGCATGCCTGTAATCCCAGCTACTCGGGATGTTGAAGCAGGAGAACTGCTTGAACCCGGGAA
>NW_012111475.1:1139832-1142436 GCF_000951035.1 Colobus angolensis palliatus
GATGGGCTGGCAAGCTGGGGGGAAGGGAGAAGGGGAAAAAAGGGCAGATTGTGCAAAGGAAAACAAAAGAGACAGAGAGACATCAAGAGACAGGAAGCATGGAGAGACTGTGAGAGAGTTGGTAGATGAGGGATAAGGGGGGAGGATAAGAGAAGGGGGAACTTCGTGACGTGACTGCAGCAACAGAGATCGCCTGGGAGGAGCCGAGACCCAGACACAGGAACAGAAAGGGACAGAGGGAGTGACCCACAGGGATGCAGAAACATGAGAAGTGACCGAGAGAAACCCTAAAGGGAAGAGGCAGGGGAGAAGAAACAGTGAGAGAGGTACAAAGAGACAGGGAGAGCTGCAGACAAACTTTGAGTGACAGGGATAAAGAGGCTAAGCTAGCAGAAGGTCTGGCTGATCAGGTGGAGACAAGAGAAAGTGGAAGTCTTTTTGCCCCACCCCTGCAGTGACTGTATTTCCTTTGAAAAGCTGCCCACTTTTTGGTGTTGGAACTGGCAAGAGCAGTTCTCCAATGGGTCCTTGCCCTCCCTCTGTGCCAGGCCCACTCTCCAGCCCAACCCAGAGCCAGCAGGGTGCTCTCCTCCTCACCTGCACAGCAGAGGCAGACTGTTTGCTGTCATTGTTCCCTGGGGAGCTCAGGCCTGAGGCCTGCTGCAGCAGGAACTGCCGGGCCACCTGGAGAGCCTGCAAGACAGGGGCTGAGTCAGCAATGGCCTGGGAGGCTGGGTGGGATCCAGAGATTAGGGAGTGTTTAGGGCAGTAAGGAGAAGGAGCTCAGGATAAGGTAGAAGGTCTTGGGGGTCACAGGGTCATGGGTCCATAAGGGCTTGGGAAAAGGGCAGTAGGAGTCATTGAGAAGAGCTGTCGGGGGTTCAGGGATCAGAGCCTCTACAGACTCAGCCTGGGACCCAGTGAAGTTTTTTTAGGACTCAACGGGGGCAGCAAATGGAAGGGCCCATGGTCAAAAAGGGACTCTAGAGGAAAATAAAGGTGGTGGACTCAGGGCATTAGTAAATCAGTACTATTTGTTGAGCATCTACTATGGGTCAGGCACTGTACAGGCAAGAGCTTATTTAATCTTCCTCTGTAAGGCTATGAGGTAGGGATTAGTGCCCCATTTTGCAGATGAGGAAACTGAGTCTCTAGGAGGTTAAGTAACTTACCCAATATCACACAGCTAGGCAGCATCAGAGCCAGGATTTGAGCCCAGGAAGCCTGGCTCCAAGGCCAACTGCCTTACTGGGTGGTCAGTCTGGGGGCTAAAAAAGTAGTATTCACTGTGGAGCCAGATCACACATTTGGGAGGATGAGGGAAGAGCCCTGGGGTCAGTGGCACAAGGTCTGAGTACTATGTGACTTTCTGAGTTCAAGGATTGAATATGCATGGTGCTGGAGGAATTAGATGAAGTTCTGAAAGGTGAACTATCAGCAGAGATGCATGGACCATCGTGCTGTGGGCTTGGTGGCCACAGTGGCTTAGACTGAACTGAGCCAGAGGGGTCACAGGAGTGAAAGGCATATGGAGATTGCTGGAGGAATCGCTCTAGTGGGTCAGTGTGACAGTCAAGGAGTAGGAGGGGCCTGGGAGGTAAAGTGAGACGTCTGGTAGGAGTGAGGGGTCAGGAGGGCCCAGGAAATTATCTATGACGCCAGTCAAGCCCTCTATGTCCTCACTCTGGTTCAGCAGGAGGTTTGAAGGCAAGTTCTGAATCCACATTTCAGGAGCACAAAAACTTATCTGCTTCCAGATTGCTCAAGACCCCTTTGGGAGTCAGTGCAGGTGCATCTAAGCCCTTGACACAGGGCTTCAACCTTAGGCAGTCCTGGGTTTGAATCCCAACTGTGCAGCCTGCCAGCTATGACCTTGGGCAAGTTATTCCAGTTCTCTGCACTTCAGTCTCCTTATCTGCAAAACTGGGAAACTACCCATCTCCAAATTACTAGGAGGATTAAAGGACCAATGTTTGGCATCCAGTCTGCATTCGGGAAGTGTTCACTCCCTTCAACTCTCATTAATCTCTCAACAATTCTCTATTTCACCTCCTACAGCCTCTCCCCAACAAAGCCTTGTGCCCTGCGCACTTATTAGACGAAATGCACCCGCTTGTGGCTCGCTTTCAAATCTGTCCACACATTCACTTGTTTTTGTCATGTGGACCCCTATTCTCCTACCCCACCACAAGCACCTTCAAGGCAAAACCTTTTAAGGTGGGATATGGCTGCACTACCCATCGCTCAACAAGCAAACCGAGTGACCACTGTGTAGCAAGCATATACACACATCCACCTTCCCGCCCGTTTATCATCAGTGCGAACAGCCGAGCCTCCTGAGGCTTTAAATCTAGTTTATCTTAGGATGGCATCTAAATATGCACTGGCCTATTGACAGGAAGGTGTCCTGCAGCAAACCTGGAGCTCAGATTGGTGTGCTCCTCACAGGCCACCTCCTTCCCCGGATGTCACACCCAGAGAAGTGCCCTGGGCTTCCAGAGGGAGACAGGATGTTTCTCCTCTTCTAGATTCACTTCAGAAAGCAGAAATCTGACCTTTCTAAGTCAAAAGGCTCTGTGGAAAGAGGAGGGAGGGTGGGGGGTG
>NW_012111475.1:1142486-1171308 GCF_000951035.1 Colobus angolensis palliatus
AGGGTGGGGAGTCAGGTGGTTATCAGGAAGGAGCCCCTGCCTCTACTACCTTTTACAAACCCCTCCAGTCTACTGACAAGTGCTCTTTGTCCTCCAAAGGTGGAGGTAGGGCAGGGTGGAGGGGGTACAGGGGTCAGAGGCCAGGGGACAAGGGTAGGGGAAGAAGATGGCTCAGAGAGGCTGGCCAGCCCAGGCGACCCAAAAGGGACACTGGTTGGGGTGGGGAGATGAAGCACTCCATATCCCTGGGGGACAGGAGGGAGCAGCAGGGGAGGGGCTTCTGGGGGAAGTTGGGGGCAGAGCCCTGCTCAGTCTCCTGGGGTGGGGTAGGGGGTGGCCAGGGGAGTTGAATTCACTCCCCACTGACTCTCTTACTTTGTGGTCCCCTGGAGCATGAAATTACATGATTTACAGGAAAAAAATGGCAAGGCCTTGCAATCTCATTCCTGAGACCTCTCCCTCCCTGTGACAGGCCCTTCCTCCCCCCACACCCCCACCCACAACCCCTTTCCTTCTTCGTGCCCAGGCCAGGGCTCTCCCCTTTAGGCCAGATGAGAGCCAGGTAAGACCTTAGGTCTGGTCAAGGCTTCCCTCCTTCAGCTTCCCACCATTTCTTCTCATAGGTAGGTTCTCACTCACCCACTCGTCTCACATCTATGAAGTACCTGCTTCGTGCCAGGGACCAGGCTAGTGGCTGGGGATACAGAGAAACAGAACATGGCCTCTGCCCCCCAGGGCTCACAGCTCAGGTTCTGTGATCATAGCCTCTTATATAAAGAATGACAGGCCGGGCGCGGTGGCTCACGCCTGTGATCCCAGCACTTTGGGAGGCTGAGGCGGGCGGATCATGAGGTCAGGAGATGGAGACAATCCTGGCTAACACGGTGAAACCCCATCCCTACTAAAAATACAAAAAATTAGCCAGGCATGGTGGTGGGAGCCTGTAGTCCCAGCTACTCAGGAAGCTGAGGCAGGAGAATGGCGTGAACCAGGAGGTGGAGCTTGCAGTGAGCTGAGATGGCGCCACTGCACTCCAGCCTGGGCGACAACAGAGCGAGACTTCGTCTCAAAAAAAAAAAAAAAAAAAAAATAGGGAACTAGGAATTAGTTAGCCTGAAGTGGGGGTGGGTGCCAGGGCTCAGAGAAGGCTTTCTTCTACCTGGGGAAGTCTGGGAAGGCTTCCCAGAGGTGGCTGCAGCACTAACTGGAGTCTTGCCATCTGAAGGGCGAGTTCACATGGTGAACGAGGAGGGTCACATCTACCACGCTGCTGCACTAGATGTGTTCACACTGCCTGCTGGCACTGGGGCCTGGAGACCACTGGACTGCCCACCTCCGAAAGATGTGGGAAATAATGGGTCCTAACTCTAACTCTGGCAGATCCCCAGCCCCACTTTCTTTGAATATGCCAACCAGACTGGGGCCTCCTGGAAAGCACAGATGTTGTCAAATATAGCTGTGAACCCCCATCGTCAACCACCAGCACAGAGCAGACATGCGATACCCACTCACGAAATTCATTTTAGTCTAGGCTGAATATGGGAGGCTGGCACAGGCTGACACTAAGCTTAGCAGCTAGCATTTGCCTTGCAGTTTTCAAAGCACTTTTTCAAACATTTAACTGAAGCTTCACAACACTGAGCGAGGTGGAGCAGGTATTGATGTCCCTAATTTACCGACAAGGAAACTGAGGCCTGAGGTTCCACAGCTAGGAAGTGGGAGAGTCCAAACACCTCTGACTGCTCAGGGTTCACCCCACTGAGGGGTCTCCATGATCCCATGCACAGTCCAGTGAGGCCTTCAAATCTGCCTTCTCCCTAATCTGCATGTGTTTAGCCCTCCAGTGAGAAGGGGAAGTGAAGATGGTGGAGGTAGAGGAAGAAGACCAAGAAAGGAAACTCCAGGGGAAAAGTGGGCTCAGTTTCCCTTCCCTACGGACAAGAGATATCCAAACACAGCCCTGGGTGAGAAAGGTGTTCAGATACCCATACCAGGAAGAAGCCATTATGGAAAACCTAGAGGAGGGAGGAAGAAGGGGCTTAGGCAGAATGGAAAACTGGGAGCTATCTGGCCTCTCAAACCTCATATTTTTCCTCCTTCTACCCCTTGGACTGAAAACCAAATGCTCAGCTCTATGGTTTGGGGATGATGTCCAGTTTCCCTGTAAGGGAGGCATACTGTCCATTCATGCATGGACTTCAAGAGAGATCTGGATCCAAGTTCTGGCTCCACCATATACTGGGTAACCTTGGGCAAGTCACCATCTCTTTGGGCCTCCATTTCTTCCTCTGCAAAACTGGAACAACCCCATACTTTCTTCATGGGGTTCCTGGGAAGAACACGTGGGACTGTGTACATGGGAGTACTCAGCACACTTGCAGGCACCCAGTAGGTCCTGGACGAACACTATTATGATTGATCTTTCACCAGCAGCTCCTGGTCATTTGCCTGGTGCCACCCGGAAGGCCTTGCTAACCAAACCCTCTTCTAGCCCAGCCCCCATCCCCCCTCAAGCTTAAGAACTCAGTCTCGCTAATGAAGCTGAACTCTCCTCCCCCCATCCCCCATTCAGAAGTCATTAGCAGGATCTCCGCAATTAGGAACAAATGGCTTATAACGGATGGCATCCAGGGAGGGCGGTTGGGATGGTGGAGAATGAAGCTGTAGCTTTGAGGGCAACAGGGAGCTGCTATGAATAGAAAAACAAGTCTTGGTGCTGTGGGGTCTCTCTCTCTCCTCCAGGATGGGACCACACTCCCATTTCTGGTTCTGGGCATTTGGGGTTGGTGGGAGGGGTGGGAAAGGGGTCATTCTCTCTCAGGAAGCCAGGTGTAGGGCTATTTACCAGTCCTTTCAGCAGGCTGGAGGATCCCAGATCTGTGTTGGGGTGCCAGCCTTATTCTCTGTGTGTGCGGGAGGGCAGGGACATGATAATCAGGGAGACGAGCTTGAAGGACTGTTGAGAATGAGCAGTTGAAGAGCACGGGCCACAGCCCTGGAGAGCTGCAAGTATTAGAGGGTATCTAGTACAGTATTTTTCAAATTGCTGCTCATGGCCCAGCAGTGGGTCATAATATCAATTTAGTGGGTCAAAAAATAGGTATTTTCTAGTTCACTGATAGATGGAGAAATAGAGATCCAGAGATGGGCAATGATTTGTCCAACGGGATAGTGGCAAAAGCAGAACCTGAATGTACCAGACCTGAAACTGGGCTCTGCACAGGGAAGAGACACCAAGCGCTGGCTGGGCAGGATGGAGGAGGTACTAGCAAATTCTGGTTTAATTTGGATTGTGGTGAGGGGCAGCCAAAACAAACTCCAAACTTCCTTTGTCTGCCTCTGGCTGGTTTTGGCAAAACCGGATTCAGTCTTATCTAAATTGTCTCCATAATTAATTTTCACTGGAAACTGGCTGGATTCAGGAAAAGAAGGGACTAGAAGGGTATTTGAGGGTGCTGGCCCACCTCACCCCATTCCAAGCCAGAAAAACATCCCTAGGAATGCCTATTACCTTTACCTCCAGAGCCACAGCATGACTATTAATTTAGCAACAATTTAATGAGTGGTTATCAAGCCCCACAGGGTACTCACAGTGTCCTCAGTACTGGGGACTCAGCGTCTTTGCTTTAACGGGGCTCACATTCTAATGGGCCGAGACAGACACGACACAGACAGACATGCAAACTCTGAGCTGGTGGTGAGTGTCCTGCAAAGCCTGGCTGGCTGGCTGGCTCTAGGGTGTGTGGCCAGGGAAGGCCTCTCTGAGGAGACACAGCATCAGGAGGAGGCACTCTTCCAAGGGGGAGTATCTGAGGTGGAGGGAACAAATGGTGCAAAGGCCCTGCTGTGGGAAAAGCTGAGCGCATTATGAATTGAAAAGCCAGTGTGGCCAAGAAAGGAAGTCCCAGAGGTGTGCAGGGGCCAGATTACACAGGGACAATGATTTTTTATTTCATCCTATACTTGAAAAATCGCTGAAGGATTTTGAGTACGAAGTGATATTGTCTTTCAGGGTAGATACTTACTGCTGGTAAACAATGGATGCCAATAAGTACTCACTGATTCAAAGTAAAGAAGGAATACCTCTTCATCTACCTCTCAAAATGCAACTCCTCAGGGACCAGAGGATGGAAGAAAGGGGTACAAGGAGGAGGAGTTAGAGATCAGTGGCCCTGACCACTGAGGGAACTGACCTGGGGGGAGGAAAGTTCTTGACCAGCCAGGCTTTGTAACCTCCAGCAAAGAGACATAAACATGAAATTATACAGAGAACGGGGACAAGGAAGGTGGGGAGAGGAGACCATAAAACCCCCGAAGTTATTCTGCACCTTTTTCCCTTGGAAAAAAAAAGCTTTTTGGAAAAGGCTGTAAATTTTTTTTACACCAACCTCGTAAAAATGACATCGGCACATTCTCAAATTAGAACCATTAAAATGAAAACCAGCAATGCACAGACACAGACAGGCCCACGTGGGTGGGAGACGATTCACACCCTGGGCATATAGCCCCGGTTTCAGGACCCCTTCCCCACCAAGTGCCTTGAAAATGCCTCCTCTCTACAAGGAACTAGTCTCTGGCCTCAGAGAGATGAGAATTTACAGCTGAACTCAACAGCGTGGATGAGGAACTGCGATCCTTCAAAGGGCTCCTTCATTCTCTTCATTCCCTGCACCACTGCTCTCAAACTCAGGCAGGCTTCGCACCAGCAGTGCCCGGCCTTTGCCTGCTTCTAGCAATGATGCAGCCCAGGGCTCATCCAGCTCCTGTAGCCAAAACCAGCTCTGCAGGGTGTTATGAGAAGGACAGCTGGAGTCCTCAGTGCCTGGAAGGAACCCTCTGACCTCCAGCAAGGAGGTGAAATCACCAAGGTGGTGGTGGGTGGCCAAGTGGCGGTGATGCAGAAGTTCCCGTGATCACCTTCCCCATTCTTGGTGGCATTTGGAGATGGCTACCAGACATACATCCCTCCCACCAGCATCTGTGGAGTTCTCTGGAAATGGGTCTGTGCTGAGGTCTGGGTTCTGAGCCACTTCACTCTAGCCACTTTTGCAATGTAGGGTTGGAATGGGGGCAATAGTGAGGGGGGATGCAGTTCTCGTGCTGAGATTCCTAGTGGGCCTTCTCAGAATAAAGGTGCTACCCCAGCGAAAAGCCAGCTCTCCCACTGAGGGTTCCAGGCCAAGTTCTGCTCTGAAGAAGTGACCCTAGGATGCAGCCTTCTCCACTTCAATCCTCAAGATAAATCCCTTCTCAGAAGGAACATTTACCTCCCTTCCCCAAATTCTCCTCTGTATCCCCAGTTCTCATCAGCAGGGACAAGAATTCTGCCATGAAGGGGAGGTGAGGGAGGGAAGAAGAGGGATTTCAGAATTCCATATTAGGAGGGAAGCTGGGGGCTCTCCTGCTGGTAGAGTGGGCTGGCTCCTTTTAGTCCCAAGAAAGCAGGGGTCTGCAGATCCCTCCTACAGAATCCAGTCCCGCCCTCTGCCCTCCTAGCACTACTCCTTCCTAGGGGAATTTTCCAACATAGGAAACAGGGCGGTCTTTGGCTCTCAAGGACCTGGGAGGGGTACAACAAGGGGGATGGTTAAGGCCCTCTCCTGGCCCAGCTCCTCCCACCTCCCACCTGCCCTCCTCTCACTGTGTCCAGGCCAAGGAGAAAAGGGCAGTTTCTGAGTGTTCCCCAGCAGCTGGTATGAACTGGTGTGATGTCCCTAAGCCTCCCCTCTGGTGAGTGCAGGCCCCAACTCTCCTTCCATGCCATGGCTCCTCCACGGGAGGGGCTCATTCTCCAGAAGAAAAAGGAGAATGCAGAAGGTCTGGGACCAGACAGGAAACAGTAGAATCTGGGGCACACAGGCAGCAGTCCTGAAGAGAAATGGGCCCCGGACCTGCAGACGAAAGACAACTGTTGACTCTGTGTGTGTGTGTGTGTGTCGGGGGGGCGGGGGGTAAATTCACCCTCTGAATCCTCCCCTTCCCCCGCTGTCATCCCTCTAAGTAGCTTGGACAGAGGAGGGCCAGATGGGGGAGGAAAAGGAAAGAAAAGCCTCTCCCATTCTTCTTCTCCCTTCCCCCAACGGCCTGACATCCCCCCCCTTTCTTTGAAGGGGGGTGAGTTAAAAGCCCATTAATGTGCAGAACCCCCCAACCCTTTTGAATCTCCTCACAGGATGTGAACGGGGTGGGATTTGGCCCAGTTGCCACGGCAACTGTGGTGGGAGTTTCCAGACTCTAGGCAACCCTCCCGTGACCCTTGCTGACCTGTCACCCCCACAACTCATGGACAATGGGAGTGCGCGCTCCAGAGGCCCAGGACGCCTTTCGGCATGGCCTCAGCACCGCCGCCAGTGGCTCTGCCTGCCCCCACCCCATCAGCCTGGCCCTCCCGGCCCCAACTTGGCCAGCGCACCCAGACCAGCCCCCAAGACCTCCCCTCCCAAAATCTGGCACACACTTCTCCTAGGCTCCATGGCCCCTATCAGAGAGCGTCCTAAGGGTATTTGTGGGGTGCCTGAGAAAACCCTCACACTGGGAACATTTTCATACAAATGAAATCAGATTAGGATAAAACACAAGGGCAACTTTCAAAGAAAAGAGCCACCCCATAGGGTAAAAATGCAGGGAGGGGCACTGTGGTAGAAGCATTTGCCTTGGTGAGGGAAGGGACGGATGGGCCGCGGGTGTGTCTACAGTCTAGGGTATTCTTTAAGAGCAGCTGGGGATCAGCAATGCCAGCTGCCCAGCATGATGCCCAGCGCAAAATAAGGCTGAAGGTGTGTTTGCAGCTTGACTGACTGCTCCAGAGCCTACTGTACTTCCTGCACCTTCTCCTCAGGGTAGACAGAGTCCTCATAGGGCATAAGACTGCAGACTTGGTGAAAGCTCCAAGGACAGCGTGGAGGTGGTATGGCTCTGTCACTCACCAATGACCGGGCTGGGATGAGGGAGGTGGAAGCTGCGGCCTCGAGGGCTGAAATGGGGCAGCCAGCTAAGGACCCTCCCCTCTAGTCAGACCTGGCCTGGCAGCCAAGCCAGGTCACCCCCCAGCCTCTGTTTAAACAAGCTCCCAGCCTGCTCGTTGCATGGAAACAAGTGCCTGCTCTTGTTCCAAAGTGACGTGGCCACCCTCTTCAGCACTGTTTGTTTCAGCCTAAAGTCCTGTCATAGGCCTGACTTCTGACTCGCCCTGTTTATCTCTCTCCTCTCTGTCAACTCATTACTCCCAAAGGCCAGGATTGCATTTCCAGGGCTTGTTTACTGAGAGCAGAGGGACAAGGACCAACAGACAGACAAAGACAGAGGGGCTTGGAGAGCCACGGATGGTACGAGGAGAATGGGATCAGTGTGTGGTCCACAGAGCCTCTCCCACCCCACTTCCTATCGAGTTTGCAGATGGCGTTAGAGTGGCTACTTAGGACCAGTGGGCAGCATTGCTTCTCTATCACAGAACCCTTTCAGGTTGGAAATGAAATGCTCTCACTGACTCATCAACAGACATTTCCTTAGCACCCACTATGCTCAAGGCCTCACTGCCTCCATTTCCCACGGCGACTGTGTGATGGAGAACCAGCAAAGGGGCAGGTGTGCTGAGCCCTGAACTAGGAACTGGGAGAGTGAGGTCTATGCAGCCTTTATTGTGCCATCTTGACACGTCAGTGCCTACCTCTGGCTCTCATCTGTGCAATGGGAATAATAATATCCACCTTGTGGGGATGGTGAGACGACACAGCACACATGAAGGCCCCAAAGCACCAAAGAGACAAAAGGCATTGGTTTGTCCTCTAAGTCCTTTCAGGGTGGGGTTGAGAAGGAGCAGGAACCCAAAGGGCCAGGCTCTCTTTCCCAAACTTGTTTATCCTCCAAGTAGGAACATTTGTTGTTGGGGACCAGAAAATGTTACCCTTGAAACTCCCCCAAAAGCCTCGTTCACACATTCAGGGTAGAGGAATAGCCCATGGACTATTTCATTTTAATTGAAAATCTTATAATTTTAATTTTGTAAGGTTCTTTTGATAGTTTGGAGCCAAGAAAACCTTTTTTAAGTCTCAAATATGTTCCCTGGCCCTGGGCGCTCTGCCCATAGTGAGCCCAAATGGATAAAACAGCCCTCTGCCTGCCTCCAACTCCCCACCCCAGTTTATTTGTGAAACAGATATAGGATTTTCCAGGACTGTGGGATATTCCCCAAAACAAACAGGAATAACTGGAACGTGGAATATAGATGGGAAAACATGGCTCATGTGCAACGCAGAACCAAGAAACCTGATCAGTACAGACAGTTCTGTCTTTCCCCACCCCAAACATTTCCCCAGTTATCCAGAGAACTGTGTTCACTCTTCACTTTCAGTAATTTTTTAAAAGACACTTTCCAGTTTCAGTACTCCCCAACCCCTACCGCATTTAAAATTTTTCATAACTCTGTCTGCACAGTCACACAGAGGGAAGAGCTGGCCATACAAAATGGGTGGTGTTGGAGATTTCTGATGGGGTGTGTTTTGCTATTACGTTGGTAAAGGGTAGGATTTTGCCCTTTAACCTTCTGTCTCCAGCAGACGGCACAGACTCTGTGGGTCTCTTCCCCAGGGAACCTGCTTAGGAAGGCTCGGGAGATGCCAGCGAACTCCGGAAGACGATCTCCCTGGGGAAGGGAGTCAGGCCCTTCCCTGCTCTAGCCTCCACTGCTGGCAAGAGAAAGTGATTTTTGAAGTCCTCTGTTCTGTTCACATCCACATCAACAAGTGAGCTGCACGTGCTGCACACCCAAATTGCATCTAATCCCAACAACTCTGTACTTTAGGTGCCAAGGAGGCCAGGGCTCAGGTAGGCTCATGACTTGGTCAAGGTCATGCCACTGGTTAAGGGGCTGGCTGGGACTTAAATCAAGTTTCTTCAATTCCTGCTTTAGCACTGGCTGACCAGCTCCATGCAGGGGAGTCAGGCTTCTGATGGTGTTGCTTCCAGTCTGACTTCTGGCTCCAAGGAATATGATGGGAAAAGGCCCCTTAGGGATTATGAAGTTGGGCTGTGGGAGAAGGAGGACAGAGTCCCAGGGTGAACTTGGGAGAGACAGCAGGGCCATGGAGGGGCACATGAGGGCACTGTGGTACATACATGTGTACACACATGAGGCAGTAGTGGGGTACTGAGCAGGGAGGTACACGCAGAGCCCTGCTTCTCCCTGTTCCTAGCAGACCCCCACACCCCAAGGGCCAGCACCACCAGCAGTGATTCCAGGAGCAGAGTCAAATCAGAGAAAGAGAATGCCAAGGCCAGCGCTGGCTGGGCAGGTTCTCCTCAACTTGTTGAGCATGACTCTCCTTTTTCCCCCAGGTGGGACCAGGACATGAGGCCCCTGCTCTGTCATCACCCAACCAGATCTAGACCCATTCTAGTGTCTCTAGATCCTCAGAGAGGTTGGTTTTAAACTCCTGAACTCTGCACTTTGGGGTGGAAGAGGAAATAGAAGACACAGACAGAGGTTCCCAGTTTAAGCCCTAAAAATGGAGGCCTGTCTTTGCCTACCTCTCTTGGCCTTTACCCAGCTGCCTGGGCCTCTCTTCACTGCTTGAAATGGAGGCCCAGGCTGACTCAGGCAGATAATGTTTTGCAACAGAAATAATGTGAAGATCCCCCTGTGTGCACAGCAACCTCTTATCCCTGTTCATTTAGCTAGTTTCCTAGCCAGTGTGCAGGTGAAGCGTAGAGTGCCCACCAATCCAACATGCCAATCTCAAGCCTGCTGCCCAGGTGTGTGTCTGTCTCTTCTCATTGGCATTTCTGGGACAGTTTTAAGCTTCATGATCTCAGACTTTTGAGTCCCACTTCTCTCTCTTGAAAACGCTGTGGTAGCCCAGGCTCAAGGTGGCCACCAGAATGGGTGGGTGGACAGGGAGTCCTTGGATGCTGGACTGTCTTAAGAACGGTAAACTGAGGCTGCCTGGCAGGGAGTGGTGCTCCAGCAGCCAGGACGAAGTGGAATGCAGCCTAGTACCCCCTCTCCCACTCCCAGATACCCCAAGGCGCACCAGCTCCTACCTGTTGCTGCTGAAAGTGCAGCAGCTCCGCGGGGCTCATCTCACCATTGCTGTCTGCACCTGTGGTCATGTCCCTGCCCGTGCCACTTGCAGTTGTCCCTGTGGCCCCACCACTGCTGCCATCGGTTTGCCCAGAGAGGCTGCCCACACCATTCTGACCAGATGGAGCCGACCTGATTGTCTCCGAGGCAGATTCCACCATCATGTCGCTCTAGTGGTACCTGGAGGAGGAAGAGAGACCCGGGGGAGAGGCTGAGGCTGAAGGCTGAAAGGGCAGTGACTGCTGACCCCCAAAAACACAACCATCTCCACAGGAGCAGTTGGGTATCTACTCCTTCTCAACTTCCCAGAGGCTGCTCCTGGGATGCCTGATGGAGTGTGGCCCCTCTGGAAGTCCCCCCAGGTGAGGGGCGGCTCGACATCCCCCACCATGTTTTTTTGACTTCTAGGAGACCTCATGCTGGGGTGGGGAAGGGAGGAGATAAAGTCCTTGCACTGCCCCTCTGGGTGGGGATTTTTTGCCTCAGCTGAGGTTTTGCACTGTTTATAATAATGACATGAAGAAGGGCTTTTTAAGGTTTTTTGTTGTTTTGAGACAGAGTCTCGCTCTGTTGCCCAGGCTGGAGCACAGTGGTGCGATCTTGGCTCACTGCAGCCTCCGCCTCCCGAGTTTGAGTGATTCTTCTACCTCAGCCTCCTGAGTAGCTGGGATTACAGGCGCCTGCCACCACGCCCAGCTAAATTTTTGTGTGTGTATTTTTAGTAGAGAAGGGGTTTCACCATGTTGGCCAGGCTGGTCTCGAACTCCTGACCTCAGGTGATCTGCCTGCCTCAGCCTCCCAAAATGCTCAGATTATAGGCATAAGCCACAGCGCCCAGCCCCCGTCTGGGTCTTAAACCTACACCAACAAAGCAAAATCAAGTTATTCACTAGGAACCCACTAGACTACCGCCTTCCTACCCCCACCTGAAATGGACTTTGTGTTTGCTCCCATCCCAGGGCAAACGACCCTCCCCAGGCCACAGAAGGTCCAAAGCAACAATTATTCTTTTATAAAAAAGGCTGCCACTTGCCCAGCACCTACTGGGAGCCAGACACTGGTCTTGGGCATGGAGGTGTGCAATGAAGGAAGACCTGGTTCCACTTTCCATCTTTCATTTTAAAGCCCTCAGCCTAGCACCTGGTCAAAAGTAGACACTCAGTAAGGTTAACTCACTCTCCATAGGAACCATGATTTCTCCTCATGAGAACTGTGGGAGAGAGTTATCATGCCAATTTTACAAATGGAAAAACTGAAGGTCCAGAGAGTTAGGTTACGTACCCAAGGCAAAGAGTCAAGGTCTGGATCCCCTGACCCCAGAAATGCCTCTCAAGGAGTGGCTGAAACATCCCCCCAGAAAGAGAGGGTAGGTGTTTGGGATGGTCAGGGCAGTGAGGAGGAGGAGGAGGCCTGAGCTGCTTCTTATAACTCACAGAGGTTACAACAGCTTTTTAAATTTAATTTAATTAATTAATGTATTCATTTTATTTTATCTTTTTGAGACACAGTCTCGCTCTGTCACCCAGGCTGGAGTGCAGTGGCACAATCTCGGCTCCCTGCAACCTCCGCCTCCCGGGTTCAAGCAATTGTCCTGTCTCAGCCTCCCGAGTAGCTGGGACTACAGGCATGCAACACCATGCCTGACTAATTTTAGTAGAGATGTTGGCCAGGCTGGTCTTGAATTCCTGGCCTCAACTGATCCACCTGCCTCAGCCTCCAGAAGTGCTGGGATTATAGGCATGAATCACTGCACCTGACAAGGTTCCAATACCTTTAGTATGAAAAGCTGTTCTCAAATTCTGGGGGCTCCCCAACTACCCCCGAGTCACAGTCCCTTGAGAAGAACATGGCTTTCAGTCAAACAGGTCAGACCATGGTTGGTATCTACTACTGATTTTTGATCCATCTTAAAACTCCCCAGCCCTCAGATTCCTTGTCTGTGGTAGGACAATGTTTCTTGGCACCTACGGGAGATTGGTTCCAGGATCCCTGTGGATACCATAATCTCCAGATGCTCAAGCCTCCCAGTTTGTCCTGCAGGACCTGTGGATACAAAAGTTGGCCCTCCCTATCTGTGGGTCCTGCATACTGCAAATACTGCACAGTATTTTCTGTCTGTGGTGGATTGAATCCACAGATGTGGAACCTGCGGATAAAGAGAGCCAAGTATATTTCATCCCGACCTCCAAGTCCTTCGAGGGGCAAATAAAACATGCACACGGCACCTGACAGAGCAAGCCCCCAATATTGATCAGCGCCTTTTCCACCCACCCTAATTGTAAGGGTGAGGACATTGAGACCCAAAGAGGTCAAGAACTTGGTCCAGATTGCACAGAGATCATCAAGGGATAGAAGCCACATGAGCATTTAGCAAGGCCCATGGAAGCCAGCCAGTTTCTTTCCTCCCGATTTGATCTCTTTTGATCTCTCATGGTCTCCCTGACTCAACTGACAGATGAGGGCCTTGTAGGTAACAATGAGAAACTGCAGAAAGAGACTGGGCTGTGATTTCTCTAGTTCCTTCCCCCAAGGCAGCAGCTCCCCAAAGCATTTCCTCCCACTCCCAAATTCTCTCCTTTCACTCCAGAAGAACTCTTCTCCCTCACTCTACCAAGCCAGTTGCTCAGCTTTCATCCAGGCTGGATGCAGAGTGGCGAGGAGACAGAGAACTGCAAGGGGTCCACAGAAGCCACATCCCTGTTCCTGTGGCCCCTCTTCATCTGTGACTCTGGGTGTCACTGTCCCAGTGAGCCTGAGTGGCCTCCTGGGTGCCCTGTATTTGTGAATTTCTCTGTATGTTTCCAAGGGCTTGCTCTTCCCCCAACCCAGCTGCTGCTCCACTCCTAAGTTCTGAGAGGAGCTGGGCTGGAGTAAGGGCAGGATGGGAGTGATGGTTTGGAAGAGATTGAGCACTCGGTCTCAGGCCTTAATGGCCACGTCAGCCTGAGGGCTAGTGGCGGTGAAATGATGGATGGGGTGGGCACCATCCTCCACTAGCCACAGCACAGGGCTCCATCACCCTCCCCTGAAACCACCCAGCCAGGAGCACCTTCCCCCATTTGGGGCTGAGCCTCAGTTACATGAGGGGGATGGGGAGACAGCAGGGAGGGGGGCCTCTCCCCCAACCCTGGCTCTGCTGGTGGTGGAAAGCAGCTGCCCGCTCTGATTCCAAGTCTAGCTTCTCTGAGATCTGAGAACTCCTGGGCCCCAGGGGACAAAGACCAGAGCCTCAGGGGTGTGTATGCATGCAAAGGAGAAAGGAAAGAGAATCTGGCAGTTACTTCCCTGGGGTTAGGGAGAGTGGCCCCCTTCTAACACTCAAGGAATACCATAAAGTTGCAGATCAGACAGTAAGTTTGGAAAAAGAGAAAAAAGGAAGGAGGAGGTTGCAGACAGAGGTACTTCTTTCTTTTCTTCTTGGGGGGGGGCGGCGGGGTATAGAGCGACACCCAGTGAACAACATAATTGCTGCAATGTGGTGTATAATAATAGCTATTCAGGGGCTGATCATTCATATTAAACAGGGTGAAGCAAGCCTCTCATTTGCATGCTTGAGATTATATGCATTTGAAAAGTCATTTCCGCAGGGTGTATGAATGGCATTAATTCCCATGTGGCATGCTCTGTCCCCTAAAGGGTCTTTACCCCACTGACACACACCTATAGGCCTCTTTCCATGCTCCCGCCCACCTACCAACATATCCCCCGAAACCTGCAAGACAGGCACACCCAGGTGCTTTCCGAATTCTCACCTCTGCCCTGGGATAACTGCTCTCCAAGGATGAGCACACCAGCAGCCGCATGTCTCCACAGGGTGCCGTGACAGCACCAGGGTGCTCCCTGCACTGTGGGTGAGCAGGCTCTGGGTGCCTGGGACCCAGTCAGCTAGAGACAGGATGGGGTAAGGTGATGGCGGGAGGCCTTGATTATCAGTCCCTTGTAACTACAAGGGTGTGGGGTGTGGAGGGGAAGTCAGTGTCCACAGGAGCCTGAGCCCTGGCTAGGGGAGCAGGCAGGGGCCTGGGCTCAGCCACACATCATGGAGATTCCTCTGCCTTCCCCCTTCTCTGAGCCTGTATTTCCCATCTCTATATGAACAGGTGGTCTTGAAGGTCTCTTCTCACCCTCAGCCTGGCATGTGGACATGAAAACACAGTATTTCAGTGAATACTGGAGGCACTGACGGTCTGCTGGAGTCACAGCCCGGTCCCTTTCACAGTGGACTCCACCCAGTGTAGACCTGAGCTACTTCCTCTGGTACCAAGGAGCAAGCTCCGAGAGGTCCTCCTTTCTTCTCCACACACCCCTATCCTCCCAATCCATGCTCCTCCCCCAGCCACCAAGGTCCTCAGCAAGGAGCAGCTGAACACCTGCGGAACAGAAAGGCAGAGACTCTGAGAATTAGACCATCTGGTTTCTAGGCTCAGCTGTGTGACCTTGGGCAAGTCACTGGGGTGCTCCTTCTGCCTCCATACAATAAGGTAGGGGTTGGCCAGGGGTCTAAGGTTTGCTAATACTGGGCTCTTATCTCCCACCCCAGACTTCCCATACCCCTCTCCTACCACATGTTGGGAGCAAATGGAGATAGCACTGGAGGCCGAGTTATTTTGGCAGGTCCAGGATTTGTCTGAGGCTCAGGTCCTGCACTTAGGCAGGACCTAGTCGCCCAACCCTCAGCGTTCCCCGAGGGGGAGCCAGGGCACCTCGGAGCCTATGTCAGGCCTGGAAGTTCCTGCAGATGCCGTCGGAAGGAAGCTGGGTCAAAGCCGCGGCTGCCTCTTCCGCTCTGGGGGAGTCTGCGGGCCGCTGGGGGCTCCCACTTCCCCGGAGGCTCCTGGCTCGTCAAAGAACCTGGGCGGGTGAGTGCGCAACAAGGGACGCCCTTGGAACTCGCCGGAGACCGCCCCTCCCTGGCCGGAAGTGATGAGTTCCACCTACCTTGGGGCCAAAGAGGGGACCCATGGGCTGGGGTGCTTTTGGGGAAGGAGAAAAGGGACGGGGAGCCCCACATGCGGAGAAACCTTTTGTGCCTTTTCGCGGGCCCATATGGCATAGCGAGTATTAATTACCGTCGCTTTTTAATTAACAATCGCTTAATCTGAGCCGTAACATTTGCCATGACACCCTGCGCCTCGCCGCGAACCCGCGCCGCCCGCCCTGCCAACTCATCAATTAATTTTTATTGACGTTTTCTTCCCCAAACAGGCACAATACCAGGGTTTTCCAATTAACACCTCTGCGATCTCTAATTAGTGCAATTAACAGACTGATGGATGCCCGGAGTTTACCCGTGGGGGAGGGAGAGAGGGGCGGGGCAGCCCCCAGCGCGCTCCCGGGCGCGCGTCCTGCCTGGAGCACACGTGCACGCGCAGCTGGAGTGGTGATGCGGCCCCAGTTCTTAAGGGATATATGGATGGGGAATGACCACAGGGGGCCCGTACCCAGAGCAATGGTGGCAGTTGGAATTTAAATAAGGTATTGTTTCCAGTTCTCCGGAAACCTATAATCTAGTCTGGGAGATAGCAGGACGCGAACCAGCTGACAGCCTGACCCTGGAAGTTGGTGTCTAGCCCCAGCTCTAACACCAATTTACTACTGAGTGACTTGTGTTTTTAAAGGGGAGGGGGGGAGTCTCACTTTGTTGCCCAGGCTGGTCTCCAACTCCTGGGCTCAAGTGATCCTCCCTCCTCAACCTCCCAAAGTGCTGGGATTACAGGCCTGAGCTGCTGCACCTGGCCTACTGAGTGACTTGGAGCAAGTTGATTCTCCTCTTTTCTCCTCTATATAGTGGGGAGAACTGGACTAGATGTAGCCACCCATTTTATAATTTATAATTCCAACAAAGATTAGGAAGCAGACTGCAATAAGAGGTAAGATTTCTTAAAAT
The DNA here is from genome assembly GCF_000951035.1 of Colobus angolensis palliatus. Taxonomy (NCBI): domain Eukaryota; kingdom Metazoa; phylum Chordata; class Mammalia; order Primates; family Cercopithecidae; genus Colobus; species Colobus angolensis. The sequence continues at coordinate 1,158,452 of NW_012111475.1, forward strand.
ACAATAGCACGGAGTAGAAGGTGAGAATGATGGACCACAACGTTAAATCAGGGGGTTGCAGACCTGAGGGCATCAGAATCACCTTGGAGAGCTTGTTAAAACACAGGTTACTGGGCCCCAGTAGAAGTTTCTAACCCAGTAGGCCTGGAGCGGGCCTGGGAATCTGTATTTCTAAGAAGTTTCCAGGTGATGCTGATGGTGGTTGTCCCAGGCAGTGGGGCTCCAATGATGAACACTAACTTTAGTTCTGAGTTTCCTGATGGGCAAAACTAGATGATATATCTGCAAAAGCCATTCAATCATTCAACATGCATTTAGGGCCCCATTAAGTGAAGCACTGGGGATCTACCTGAAGGAAAGTGAAATGTGGGCCCTACTGAACGAGGCAGTGCAGCAGTGTCCTTAGATGCTCTGAGAGCTGTAGGTAAAGGACTCAGCAAGGGCAACGGGTAATACCGGAGGTCCTAGCCCCTTCTCTTTTTTTCTAGATAAAGCTGGCACTTGTTTTTCCTCAAAACAAGTTTTCTAAAAACCAGTGGGGCTTTAGCCATGAACAAAATCATGCTTCTCTCTCCTCCAGTGGTTGGCCAGGAGCATGTTTCACCAGCAATGACCCTTCATCCATTCATTGGCATGACCAATGTTTAAATACCTACAGTGTGCCAGGCTCTGTGTATGCAGACTTCAGCAGAGCAGGACACAGGCCTTGCTCTTGTGGAGCTTATGTTCCCATGAAGAGGGTACAAATGTTAACTAAAGACACAAGTAAATGGAGAAGCCTACTAAGTCAGATACATTCTGTCAAGTGTGGGTACAGGAAATAAATGGGGATCTAACATAAGCGGAGAGGGGCAGGGAAAGTCTCCTTTTTCCAGGAAAGGGCATTTATGCTTAGATATGAAGGCTGAGTAGGTATTGGCCAAGCAAAGTATACAATGAATGCAGGGCAAACATATGCAAAGGCCTTTATTTTACAAAAGAAGGGTCATCAGTTTCAGAGTTTTCCAGAACTAAAAGTCTTTGAAATACATACATTTCTAGATTATATAAAAAGACACACATGTGGATACCAGAGCACAAGGATGTCTTCTAGTTCCTTCTTTCTCTATTTGTTTCTTTCTAGCTATCCTGCTATATCTTACTTGTGTCAAGAGATATAAAACAGAGGGCTTTTCAGAGCAATGAGCCCTGGCCCTACAAGTAACTGCAGGATGCTTCCCAATCCAAAGTCCCAGGGACTAGCCTCCCCCATTCAGCCCTGGCCCCAGAGGCCCAGTGGCTTCTGGCTTCAGACTCCAGGTAAGGGGAGGGCTCCAGGGCAGTGGCCACTTGGGGCTTCTGGCTTACTTAGCCAACCACTCATTTGCCAGATGACCTGCTAACCTTTCCTGGCTTCTTATTACCTTTGTGACATTCTGGACTGAGGTCACCAGTCTGAGCCTTGGTTTCCTTATCTGTAATGTGAGGTTAATGCCAATACACTTTCCTTCCAGGGTTGCACTGGTATCAAATAAGACACACTGCATGAGGAAGACATTTAGAGAAGGGTAGTTATTATAATTATGGGAGTCCAGAAAGTCCTGCTACAACCTACCTCTGAGTGGGCTATGGCTTAAAAATTGATCCCACCCCGCTCTCCCAGCCCTTGGGTCAGCACTTGAAGAAAGGGAGGCAAGACTCATGGGTTAGAATGTGGCTATAGCTCCAAAATAGGTCCTGAAGCCAGAGCTGGGTGATGTGAGTCACGCACTGCTTGGCTCCCTGATCATGCCAGCAGTTTCTCTCCCCAAGCACATGGGACTCTGTGAGTTCCAGAGTAGGCTTAATCCCTCTCCAAGCCCCTGCCCTCCTTTGGCACTCCTCATTGTGTGGGTCAGAGGCAGGCACCCTGGGCTTCCCTCTGTACCCCTACCTCTGTCTGAGTTCCTGGCCTGGGAGTCTCCCTAAATGACTGTGATATCCTAGAAGCCACCTACCTCAACTCTAGGGACCATTCAAGGCCTCTCAGCACCCTTTGGTGCTCAGAAGAGCTCAATACAAGTGGCAAGGCAAAGACATTCCTATCTGAAAGCCTCCAACAAAGCCTTCGATTTGGAAGGTGAAGCTGCCATCCTGTGCTGTCTGTTCCAGGTCCTCTCCCAAGTTCCAACTAACTTTGTTTCTGAATCCTAAAAGTAAGAGACATCCTGGTAGAAAATTTTGAAAAAAAGGAAAAAAAAAAAAATAGAGTACTCATCATCCTACCCCACAGAGATCTAGCCCTTTGGGATATACAGCCTTTCCAGTCAATCCACTCTTACTCTCTTTTGGCATATAAATATCAAAAAAGTGAAATTGGGGTCATAATCTGTACATGGTTTGAATTTTCTTCTTTTTCCACTCACCACTTACTATCATAAGTATTTCCACATGCCATCAAATATCTTAAGCAAGTTTCTAATGGTCACACAGTTGCTTGAATGGGCCGCATGTTCCAGAATGTATTGAGCCAATCCCCTAGAATTGGACATCTAGGCTGTTAGCTATGTTTTACTATGACTCTGCAGTAAACACCTTTATGGGAACAGGATACTCTATATTTTTGACTATTTGCCTAGGATACATGTTTAGAAGGTGGAACTGCATATTTTTAAGGTTCTTGATATATTCATTCCCAAATTGATACCCATAAAATTCATATGAATTTTGTCCAATTCTCCTTTAGCAAGGCAGCCACATCTCATAAGACTCTTGGGCCCTAACCTCTTTAGTGATTTCCCTCAATTCTCCTCAGCTCCTTCTCCAGGAGATTCTCAGAGCCTGAATAAGGCATTCGCAACTCAACACTACAGGTCCTGTCAAGTCTGGGTGAGTTCCCTAAGGTCAGAGTGGGGCAGGGAGCCTTCACCTGCAGCTGATACTGAGCACAGTGGGTACTGGGGTTGGGGCAAATGGAGGTGAGTAAAACGGAGACCTTGCTTTTGCAGGGCTTGAAATGGAGAGAGGAGAGACTAATGGGCAGGTAAGCTTTCCTTCTAAACATCGGAATCATCTGGGGAGCTTTAAAAAAACAAATCAACAAACCCATACCTATGGCCCACCCTAAGTCAATTAAATTGCACTCTTCAGGGAATTGGAGCCAGGCGTGGATTTTTTTAAAAAGCTTTCCAAGCATTCTAAATTCCCAGTGCAGCCAGGATTGAGAACTTCCATCTTACACAACACACACAGCTTTACAAATGTTATGTTAGACACTGGGGACCATGGAGCCTGGAGGGAGTAAGGGGTGCTCTGGAAAGGCTTTCTGTAGGAGGTGGCTTCTGAGCTGAGCCATGATGCAGCAAGGGCTCGGCACACAATTTGTGAATATATTTTATTGTTAAAAACCATTCGACTGCCAGGCGCGGTGGCTCACGCCTATAATCCCAGCATTTTGGGAGGCTGAGGTGAGCAGATCACGAGGTCAGGAGATTGAGACCATCCTGGCTAACATGGTGAAACCCCATCTCTACTAAAAATACAAAAAATTAGCCGGGTGTGGTGGCGGGTGGGAGAATGGTATGAACTCAGGAGGCGGAGCTTGCAGTGAGTGCCACTGCACTCCATCCTGGGCAGTGGCAGACGGCGACACTGCACTCCATCCTGGGCAACAGAGACTCCATTTCAGAAAAAAACAAAAAAAAACCATTCGATTCACAGAGTTCCCAAGACTGCTTTTCTACAGCCTCTCCCTCCTCTCTCCCCCCATGCAATTTTGCGCTCATTTTGACAGAGGATGGAACCACACTTCAAAGATGCCAAAGACTTGACAAGGTTACCTGACTGCTAAGTGGCTGAGCCAAACTGAAACCAGGTGGCTCTTCTGACTCCTAAACCAGTGCTCCTCTCCGCGTCCTAACTCCCCGAGTGACTCTGGAATCCGAGCCTTCCCTCACCCCTACCACCACCCTCCACCTCACCTTTTACTGGCTCCAGCCCTGAAATGCTCCCACAGGCCCTGGCAAGGTGGCCTCCCTCAATACCCCTTCCTACTATATAGACCAAAAAAAAGAATTAACAATAAAGGGGGAAAAAAAGAAAGAGAACCAAAGATCCCACTCCATCTCATTAAGAAAGTAAACATAAGAGCCATCTAAGTGTCTAATTAAGCTTCTAATTAGTCCCTGCTTGTTACTAATGCAAATTAGATTACTCCGCTTAACTACAGCATGTCCACAACACCCTTGTTAATTGCGGCCTTTTGAAATTAAATTACTCCCTAATTAGCATATCAAAGCCATTGATTTGGAGCTGGGAAAGATGAGGGCAAGAGGAGCCGAATGCCAAGTTTGGTTAATCAGAGACGGCTAATTAAATAGTGACATCTTACGTGGGGGGCCTGCTGGTTAAGGGGTAGGGGCAACTCGCCCAGGGCCTGAATGGCCATCTGGAGCCTGGTTCGGGTAGTGCCTTTGGCACCAGGGTTTCTTGTGGGCACAGGAGGGGCTCTAGCGGGCCTGGGACAAACCACTGAGTACGGCCATTTCTGGGACTCTGGCTGTTCTGCCCAGCCTGCCTCAGATATGCCTTGGCCCCTCCCTTCATTTCCCCAGATGTAGGGGGCAAGTGATGACTTTATCATAGAGGGGCTCACCCTGTCAGGGATGGGCTGGTTTCACCTTGAAACAGGCCCCCGGAGACACAAGGCCTTATGGTAAAAAGACCTAACCTCTATGGCAGAAAGAAGGGAAAAAGAAACACCCACCACCATCACTTCTTTTTTTTTTGAGACAGGGTCTCACTCTGTGTGGCTCAGACTGGAGTGCAGTGGCACGATCTCGGCTCACTCACTGCAACCTCTGCCTCTTTGGCTTAAGTGAACCTCTGGTCTCAGCCTCCCGAGTAGCTGGGACTACAGTCACATGCCACCACACCACACCCTAATTTTTGTATTTTTTGTAGAAAGGGAATTTCACCATATTGCCCAGGCTGGTCTCAAACTCCTGAGCTCAAGCGATCCTCCCACTTTGGCCTCCCAAGTGCTGGGATTACAGGCATAAGCCACTGCGCCCATCCCACCATCAGTTATTAAGTAGCTGCGTGGGAGTAAGATTTGGGTCACGGTGTCCTTATAGGTCCTCTCTGAGCTCTTCTTGTACACTTCTTGTACAGACCCTGCAAAGTCTTTTTTTTTTTTTTTTGGAGACAGAGTCTCACTCTGTGGCCCAGGCTGTAGTACAGTGGCACAATCTAGGCTCACTGCAACCTCCGTCTCCCAGGTTCAAGCAATTCTCCTGCCTCAGCCTCCTGAGTAGCTGGGACTACAGGTGCCTGCCACCACGCTTGGCTAACTTTTGTATTTTTAGTAGAGACGGGGTTTCACCATGTTGGCCAGGATGGTCTTGAACCACTGATCTCAGGTGATTCACCTGCCTCAGCCTCCCAAAGTGCTGGGATTACAGGCGTGAGCCACCGTGCCCAGCCAGACCCTGCAGAGTCTTTCAGACACTGTCCCCCACTAGATTTTCCTTGAGGAATACTGGGGACAGGTGAATCTCCATGTAAAAACTGCTAACCAAAATGCCCTCAGGGGCTAGGCTGGTCACTTAGGAGGCCAGGTGAGGAGGGCACAAGGAGGCAGCTGCCACTCAATCCCAGTCCATCCTTTCCACACAGAAATGCAGGCTCAGTGTTGACAGGGCTTGGGTTTTTCAAAAGGAGCTGAAGCGGGGATATTTATGTGAAATTTACCATTGTAATGAACTGTGTATGGGTCAATAAAACTCAGCAGGGATGAAGTTAGTTCATTTGTGACCTCAGCCCTTATGGCCAGCATTTCAGAAAGGCAAGTTCCAGTTAACTGTGACTCAGGGCAAGTCAGGTAACCTCTCTGGGCCCAGGTCCTTCACCTATCAAATGAGAGTGATAATTACCACTGCCTGGAGAATCTTTCAGGGTTGTTGTGGGGATAAGAACAAGGAGGTATGTGAAACTGCAAAACACAGTTCCTCAGTCAGGGCCTGGTGACTACCTAGCTCTACCTGCCACAAAGCCCTCCCAGGTTTCCTAATAGGGATGTCCTATTAGAACTTTCTTCCCCCATCTTCCATGCAGGGGGCAGACCAAGGGCTTCCGAGTGTCCTTGAAAATGCTGAGGGCTTGTTCCTGCAGATACCTGACCTGACTGTTGGGAGGCTTGGAGGTACCACACACCTGTGCCCTCTGCCCTGCATTTAATGGATCAGCTCTGGCAGGGGCAACAGCTTCTGAATGACAAAATCCTGAGGGTTAAAAGGTCCCTCGCTTGGTCCTTCTATACCTCCCCTGTCCCCAACTAGGGTGGAGTCTGTTCCCAGCTCTTCCTCCCCTAGTCCTGCTCTCTAAGTTTCTCACCAGTAGCCCCTGGAGCCCACAGGGTCTCGGCCAAATTCCCAAAGGGCGAGATTCTGTTTACTTAAGGAGAGATCAGACAGGGTCCGGGGAGGGGAAGTCCTCCTGCCCCCACCCCAGAAAGGGCAAATCCCAGCCAGTACCCAGCCCATGGGTATCCATCCAAGCCAAACTGGGCAAAGAGGCGCAGAGCAGTGGTTTTATTTGAGAAAATAAGTGCAATTAAAAGAAAGGCGGAAGAAAAGGAATGGGGGAAGGGAAGGCTGCCCTGGTGTGAGGGGGAGGGGGGACGGCGGCGCACAAGGGCCAAGCTGAAGCCCGCCTCGCCTCGCAGAGCTCTCTCCCAACGAGATTCAATTAATTGATAACATGAGGCATCAAATTAATTTCTGGAGGATGTGAGATTCTGATGAAGGGAAATCTCGTCGATGGGGATCGGGCAGGAGGGGGCAGGCAGCACCCCTCTTAATCAGGCTCCACTGCCTAATTGGGAAGGAGGAGACTTGCAAGGGTCATAGTGTCCCCTGCCCCGAGCTCCATAGCACCCCTTTCAGGAAGGACCCATGGAAGCAGTAGGCTCCCGATGCCCTTGGAACAAAGAGGGTGTGCATTGAGACCTTCAGGTCTCTTCTTGCCTGGCTTCCAACCCACAGCTTCAGGATGGTGAGCCCGAGGACGTGGGGCTGCAGGCACCCTCTTCACCCACTGTACAGTTAGGAAAACTGAGGCCCAGAGAGAAGACGGGTCATGCCTAAGGCGAAGAGTGAGTCAGGAAGTCGGCAGCAGTGGGCTTACGAGGGTCCCTCACAATGTACCTGTGTGGGTCCAGACCATTTAGGCCCAGACCCACGAAATCATCTCTGACCACAATGGGTGGGCAGCCCTCTCTGTGACTAAAAACTGCCAAGCTGCCTGAGCCGTCCATTCCCTCTTCCAGTGTTTCCGGATCCCCAGCTGCTGGCCGGAGCTGGCCCAGCTGCAATTATTTTCTCTGTGTCTGGTGAGTGCCGAAAACCCCTTGTGTTACATCACTGTGCTCAGGTCTCAGACATGCAGAAGCTTCCAGCAACTGGAACTGATGCGCTCAGTTAAAAAGGTAAAAGCTCACTGGGGGAACAATCCAAAGCGAGTGCTCAGCTGGGGAGGGGGAACAGGTAGCTCTGGCTGTCTGGGAAAGAAAGCTCAGAGGCTTCCTGAAGGAGGGATTCTCTCAGTGGACCAACTCTACACCCTCTGCATGGCCTGACTGTCCAGCTTCTCCAGCTCCCATCCAGAGACGCAGCCTCAAAAAGCCTGGCGCTTTGCTCCAAGTACTCAAAGCTACAGCTCCTCGCTGGGTCTCCCACAAATCCTGACGTTTCATATCTCCCCAAAACTTGCCCCAGTGCACCCCTTCCTTCCAGGATGTGGATGTGCACCTGCAGGGGAACCCCGAAGGAAAGGAGGAAGTACACCGCTACCCTCTTTTGGAGCAACTTCTTTAGGCCTGAGTCTCCACAGAAATGTTCTCCTAGAAAAGTAAAGCCAGCCGGGAATGGAATCCAAGGAAGCCCCGCTGAGGAGATGAGAACGGAAACCACCTCAACCTCCCACCCTCTGCCCTCCCACCACCCGGTTTCATTTCACACAGGGAGGCCCTCCTAAGGGCCCTCTGGGTGGCACACATGTCCTGTCTCAGCTGGGGGTTTCAGGACCCACGCCGGCTCAGGTGGCCAGTGCCCACAGATCTGTGCTCCACCCCTTGCTCCATTTCTGATTTTCCAAGTTGCACGGGAGTCACCCCTTCTCTGGGTCCCTCGCACTGCGCCCTTCACCACCCTGGCCTCCAGCACACAGTAGGCGCTCCACAGTGTTCTCCACAGTGTTTGCAGGATGGATACAACTACCGAGTCCCTGGCTCCATTCCCTAAGCCACCTTGCCTTCAAGTCGCCAGCATTTTGCCACCCCTTTCCTGCTAGTTAACTTCTGCTCCCACCATCCTGCCTACCTTAACAAATGCCTGATGGTCTCTATTCTACATTCTGTTAGTCTGAGAAAAACCCACCATATCGCCCCACTTTCCATTTACATGGTAGCATGGGTCACAGACCATCAGAACTGCAGCAGGAAAGGAAACACCATTTACCTCTATCTTGCACTATCAACTGGCTCCACCCACCATCAGGCCTGGCTGTGGAGGCTCCAGTTGGCCAGAGGATGGGGCCCAGGGAGGTGGGCAGAGCAGCTGGGATTCAGGGCACAGGCGGTTGTATGGCTACCGTCCAGACGGGAAAGGAAGGTGCAGGGCTGTGCCAGAGGGACAGTCGGGAAAAGACCCTGGTCTCAGGAGGGATCCTGGGACCAGGATCAAGGTAAGGAGGGCATTCGCCAGGCCCAGGCCTGCCCAGGCCAGGCGACACACCACAGCAACACTGACTCCACGGCCCAACACCTGCAGCCCTGTCCAGATGTGTACCTTTTGTGCCAGGAGCTCTTGTTTTCTAGCTCAGGCAGGTGTGCCCTGCGTCCAGGCTCTGCAAGGGCCCAGGAGCAACATCTCACAAGATCATAGCATCCGAAGTGGCAGAATTTGGAGGAAAGAGGGTTCCTGCTGTGATCCTGGCTTGGTGGAACTGGCAGTGGGCTGAAGGTGTGTATTTCCACAGAGAATCCTGGGAGGCAACGCTGAAGGGAGCCAATAACTTCAGGCTCAAGGGGAGTTTCCTTTTGCTTCTTTGAGATGATCCATTCAGTGATAGCTCCCAAATTGGTCTGAGACTTGCTGCCAAAATCTTCCATAAGGACGTGTAGGCTAGGGTTTCCAAACCCTAAAAATCTCCCTTTCTGAAGAGAGGGGTTATCAGTCATTTTTCCTCCTCGCGTTCCGGGGAATTCTCTCTCCCATTTATGTGTCTCTCATAAGAACCTCAGGAGTGCCTGGGGAATGGGGAATGCTCCAGGGTTGTGTGCAGGTGGAAACACCAGATTCTGAACCTACAGTCCCCCTCCCCGCTTAAAGGGAAAAGAGAAAGACGGCCTTCACACTAGAAGGCAGGCGGCCTAGGCCAAGCTTGTGGAAGAGGGGGAGGAGTGGCAGCTCCTCCCATCCCTTCCTTTCTCCCTTCACTACAGCATAGGCTCAACCCTACTGGTTGTACTGAGAGTCGAGGACCCCGTATTTTAGTTCCAGCTCTGCTACCATGTAGCCGTGTAACCTTGGACAAGTTGCCTCTTCTCTCTGGACTTCATTTTCCCAACCCATAAAATGAAGATTAATACTTCAGTATTTCCATATTCAACCAATGTGTGGCCTGGCAGTGCTAGCAAATTATTAATAAAAGTCATCCCTTGATCAGTACTACCATGTGCCCAGCACCATGCTAGGTACTTGACATCTGCTTTCTCATTCGACTCCCAAAAGGAATCTCTAAGGTGGGTATTATTGACCTACTTTACAATACAAGAAAATTGAGGTTCGAAGAGCTTAATTAAGTTCCCCAGAGTCCCATCTCTACTGCCAAGTTCCAAAGCCTTTTCTACTCTGAAACATGTTCTGCCCTGGGGAGGCCTCAGTTCCTTGCTCTGGGTTCCAGAGTTCTGGAACCAAATCTGAGGAGGCCATTCCAGCCAACGGAGCCTCAGAGTCCTGTCAAAAATAGTACCTGCCCTGCCTTGGTCTGGGGAAGCTGGAGCGTGGTAAGATCTGCAAGAAGGGAAACTGTGAGGAGTTTCTTGGATGAAAGAAATTATTATTTCACACCGTTTAGGCTATTCAAAAAGTAAAGACATTGTGCCTGCTTAGGATGGGACTAGGGGGCTTGCACTGTGGCTAGAGAGACACAAAACCGCCAAGGCAGTGGGGTAGGAAGGGTTAAGATGCAGGGAGGGCTTCCTGGGGAGACGACCCTTCCCTCCCCTTGCATCTCACACCTCTCCTCTGAAACAGACACCCTGTTCCCATCCTTCTCTCCCTGATGTGACATCTTACCTGTCTCTCCTACCCCAACAAATCTGAGATCCAGAGAGCAGGCTCCAGCCTTCACTGCTTGGGTACCCCAGTACTCAGCCTGGGACCTGCCCAGGCAGAGTAGGGGCTCAGCAAACATTTGGGGGAATTACTGAATCAAAAGCAAGACTTCCTCTCCCAGTCCCTCTACTTCCCTCCCACCAAGGAAGAGGTATGTTTGGGGTAGGGGCCCGGCAGGATATGCACATTCCTGGCAAGAAGGGACCTACCTGCCTACAGCCAGAAAGGAAAGTTTTGGCTCTAAAGGCAGAGGAAGGGGGCTGGGGGTGTCCAGGTGTGAGGAGGGTCCCTACATGGAAAGGGACAGGAGCAGGTTCCTTTGTAAGTGGTACCCGTTGCAAGTGCTCTGGCCCTGGCGTTCTCCAGCACTGGGGTCAGGTCTTTCTCTCCCCAGGGCTCAGGGTTCCCCAACTCCGTAACTCCTGGGAAACCTGCCCAGGACAGGGAGAAGGACAGAAAACCCCACCCAGGCGCCCAGCCCTTAGTGCCAGGACAGAAGGTTACCATGGTCTCCCAAACTTAGTAGCAAGGCTGGAGCCAGGATAAAGTGGGTCCTGAGGGTCCCGCAGGAGTGATTCAGCTCTCACCCTGGCCCTGGGTGTGGAGGCTGGGAGGGGGCAACCACAAAGCCACCTCTTCCCCTTGCCACTTTGCCTCACTGACTAGAGTGTGAGTGACTCCCCCAACTCAGTTTTCTGAGAGTCTCAGATTGAAAGGGCACCACGGGAGCCAACAAGCTGTCCAGGTACCAAGAGCAGAGCCCCAGTATCCTCCCTCCAGCCACCAGGTAACAGAGCCCCAAAACCCTGAGGCAAAAGTTTCTCAAGTTGAAAAAAAAAAAAAAAAAAGGCCTTCAGACTTCCCCACAGAGGTTTAACGCGGGGGAGGGCAGAGGTTTTCTGAGGCCGTGGCTCCCCTTCAGGCGGCTGGGTCCACTGGGCCCGGCCTTCGGCCCCTGCACCTACCGGCTGGTTCACGGAGGGGCGGGGGGTGGGGGGGGGGGGAGCTCAAAATGCCCGGTGCCCGCAGGGCATGGCGGTCAGGGGGCCGTTCAGCCCTGGTTATCTGAGGAAAGTGAGCTTCTGGGTTCGGCGGTGGGACCAGCACAGACCTTTCCGCAGCTACAGGCCATACGACAACCCCGCTGCTCTTTCTTTCTGCGGGCACTCGAGTCAATCCTAACAACTGCCCCTCAAGTTGTGTGTGCTGCCCTAACCCTCAATCCCAGACCCGACACAGTGGTGCTGGGGCGAATCTAGGCTGGTCTGCAAAACCGGGGTGAAGATGCTGAAGTTCAGGTAAAAACCCGCATTGGCCAAAATGCTCCCGGGCTTTCTCAGGAGCCACCCGAATGGCAACTTCAGACTCGGGTTTGCTTCTCCGGACTCCCCACCCCCTATCCCCGGCTCCAGGGGCCGCCGTCAACCTGAGGGGAGACTAGGCGTTGGGGTGCTAGACACGCGGTGATCTCCGGACGCCCGAAACGCCAGGCGCCGAGTGAGCGAGGAAACCAGCCGGGAGGGGGCTGGCCAGGGAAGCCGAGGAGCAAAGGGAAGAGCGGGGCGCGCTCTGGGCTCAGGGTTCCCATATCCTTTCCCGCTCCGTGCGGGCTCCCTAACCCAGGATCGGGGTGGGACGCAGGTGTGTTCACGAGGTTGCCCCAATTGGGGGACAGAGGGAATCCGCCGTCGTCTGGGCCTCTGCCTCAAAATCCGCATCCCGCGAAATTACGCGGTCCTTTACGCGGGCGGTAGGGACCCCAGGTCGCCTTCTAGCGCCACTGGCTCTGCTCTGATGCAGCCCAAGGAAGTTTGTTTGGCGTGGATGGGGAGCCCGAGGCTTAAGCGCCGCCGGCCAGAGAGGTGCTGAGGTTGTCCAGGGGAGATACCAGACTCCTCAGTTGGGAGGGGAGGTCCTATTCGGTCACTCCGGGCTCCTTCCCTGGTGGCCTCCGGGCCCCCCGCGGCTGCCCTCTTCTCCCCCTACGTGGTGAAGCGGGAGCTCTTTCTCTCCACAGCGGGTGAGCAGAGGTGTCAGCCAGATCGTTTCCCCACCCTCCACCTCCGGCGCACAAATCACAGGGGCCATTTCCAGACGCTCTCAAGTCCCCAAGAAGTTTTCCGCTCTATACCCGAGCTGACTGAGCGATGGGAAAGGGGCTGACCGGCCCTGGCACTTCCGAGGTGCGACCTCAGCAAGACAAGTCCCCTCTTCACCACAGACGACGCGGCGGGTAGGACCGCGATCCCCCGCTCTCTTGCCCCCACGTTCATCTGCCTCCGGCGCGTCCTGGGGAGTCCAGTACCGACTAGAGTTGGGGGGAGCCACTTCCCTTCCCAGCTCAGGAAAGTCTGGGCCGGGAAGTATTCTTTGTCTGACTCGGGGCAGGGAGGGGGTCGCGCCCCCGTACACCCCATTCTCAGCAGCAACGGCAGGGAGGGGGCGGGGCCCAGATTCTTGGGGAAGGGCGGGCCTCGGTGGCCTCTCCGGCCGCCCCCCTCC